>NC_060196.1:65204608-65234608 GCF_021184085.1 Oncorhynchus gorbuscha
TGGATTTACCAGTACACAAAACAATAGCATTTTGCCCCTCACAGCATTTCACAGCATTTTACAGCATTTCACAGCATTGTACAGCATTTCACAGCATTTTACAGCATTTCACAGCTTTTTACAGCATTTCACAGCTTTTTACAGCATTTCACAGCATTTTACAGCATTTCACAGCATTGTACAGCATTTCACAGCATTGTACAGCATTTCACAGCATTTTACAGCATTTCACAGCTTTTTACAGCATTTCACAGCATTTCACAGTGAATGAGTCTTGAATGAATGAAGACAAAAAAAGTAAAAGAAAGAGAATCAGAAAATAACCTGCAACACAACTACACCACCACATCCCACATAGTGAAACATAAGGACTAACCTGCAACACAACTACACCACCACATCCCACATAGTGAAACATAAGGACTAACCTGCAACACAACTACACCACCACATCCCACATAGTGAAACATAAGGACTAACCTGCAACACAACTACACCACCACATCCCACATAGTGAAACATAAGGACTAACCTGCAACACAACTACACCACCACATCCCACATAGTGAAACATAAGGACTAACCTGCAACACAACTACACCACCACATCCCACATAGTGAAACATAAGGACTAACCTGCAACACAACTACACCACCACATCCCACATAGTGAAACATAAGGACTAACCTGCAACACAACTACACCACCACATCCCACATAGTGAAACATAAGGACTAACCTGCAACACAACTACACCACCACATCCCACATAGTGAAACATAAGGACTAACCTGCAACACAACTACACCACCACATCCCACATAGTGAAACATAAGGACTAACCTGCAACACAACTACACCACCACATCCCACATAGTGAAACATAAGGACTAACCTGCAACACAACTACACCACCACATCCCACATAGTGAAACATAAGGACTAACCTGCAACACAACTACACCACCACATCCCACATAGTGAAACATAAGGACTAACCTGCAACACAACTACACCACCACATCCCACATAGTGAAACATAAGGACTAACCTGCAACACAACTACACCACCACATCCCACATAGTGAAACATAAGGACTAACCTGCAACACAACTACACCACCACATCCCACATAGTGAAACATAAGGACTAACCTGCAACACAACTACACCACCACATCATAGTGAAACATAAGGACTAACCTGCAACACAACTCCCACATAGTGAAACATAAGGACTAACCTGCAACACAACTACACCACCACATCCCACATAGTGAAACATAAGGACTAACCTGCAACACAACTACACCACCACATCCCACATAGTGAAACATAAGGACTAACCTGCAACACAACTACACCACCACATCCCACATAGTGAAACATAAGGACTAACCTGCAACACAACTACACCACCACATCCCACATAGTGAAACATAAGGACTAACCTGCAACACAACTACACCACCACATCCCACATAGTGAAACATAAGGACTAACCTGCAACACAACTACACCACCACATCCCACATAGTGAAACATAAGGACTAACCTGCAACACAACTACACCACCACATCCCACATAGTGAAACATAAGGACTAACCTGCAACACAACTACACCACCACATCCCACATAGTGAAACATAAGGACTAACCTGCAACACAACTACACCACCACATCCCACATAGTGAAACATAAGGACTAACCTGCAACACAACTACACCACCACATCCCACATAGTGAAACATAAGGACTAACCTGCAACACAACTACACCACCACATCCCACATAGTGAAACATAAGGACTAACCTGCAACACAACTACACCACCACATCCCACATAGTGAAACATAAGGACTAACCTGCAACACAACTACACCACCACATCCCACATAGTGAAACATAAGGACTAACCTGCAACACAACTACACCACCACATCCCACATAGTGAAACATAAGGACTAACCTGCAACACAACTACACCACCACATCCCACATAGTGAAACATAAGGACTAACCTGCAACACAACTACACCACCACATCCCACATAGTGAAACATAAGGACTAACCTGCAACACAACTACACCACCACATCCCACATAGTGAAACATAAGGACTAACCTGCAACACAACAACTACACCACCACATCCCACATAGTGAAACATAAGGACTAACCTGCAATACAACTACACCACCACATCCCACATAGTGAAACATAAGGACTAACCTGCAACACAACTACACCACCACATCCCACATAGTGAAACATAAGGACTAACCTGCAACACAACTACACCACCACATCCCACATAGTGAAACATAAGGACTAACCTGCAACACAACTACACCACCACATCCCACATAGTGAAACATAAGGACTAACCTATAAGGACTAACCTACAACGACACCACCACATCCCACATAGTGAAACATAAGGACTAACCTGCAATACAACTACACCACCACATCCCACATAGTGAAACATAAGGACTAACCTGCAACACAACTACACCACCACATCCCACATAGTGAAACATAAGGACTAACCTGCAATACAACTACACCACCACATCCCACATAGTGAAACATAAGGACTAACCTGCAACACAACTACACCACCACATCCCACATAGTGAAACATAAGGACTAACCTGCAACACAACTACACCACCACATCCCACATAGTGAAACATAAGGACTAACCTGCAATACAACTACACCACCACATCCCACATAGTGAAACATAAGGACTAACCTGCAACACAACTACACCACCACATCCCACATAGTGAAACATAAGGACTAACCTGCAACACAACTACACCACCACATCCCACATAGTGAAACATAAGGACTAACCTGCAACACAACTACACCACCACATCCCACATAGTGAAACATAAGGACTAACCTGCAACACAACTACACCACCACATCCCACATAGTGAAACATAAGGACTAACCTGCAACACAACTACACCACCACATCCCACATAGTGAAACATAAGGACTAACCTGCAACACAACTACACCACCACATCCCACATAGTGAAACATAAGGACTAACCTGCAACACAACTACACCACCACATCCCACATAGTGAAACATAAGGACTAACCTGCAACACAACTACACCACCACATCCCACATAGTGAAACATAAGGACTAACCTGCAACACAACTACACCACCACATCCCACATAGTGAAACATAAGGACTAACCTGCAACACAACTACACCACCACATCCCACATAGTGAAACATAAGGACTAACCTGCAATACAACTACACCACCACATCCCACATAGTGAAACATAAGGACTAACCTGCAACACAACTACACCACCACATCCCACATAGTGAAACATAAGGACTAACCTGCAACACAACTACACCACCACATCCCACATGACTGTAAGTCGCTTTGGATAAAAGCGTCTGCTAAATGGCATATATTATTATTATTATTATAAGGACTAACCTGCAACACAACTACACCACCACATCCCACATAGTGAAACATAAGGACTAACCTGCAACACAACTACACCACCACATCCCACATAGTGAAACATAAGGACTAACCTGCAATACAACTACACCACCACATCCCACATAGTGAAACATAGAAACATAAAACATAAGGACTAACCTGCAACACAACTACACCACCACATCCCACATAGTGAAACATAAGGACTAACCTGCAACACAACTACACCACCACATCCCACATAGTGAAACATAAGGACTAACCTGCAACACAACTACACCACCACATCCCACATAGTGAAACATAAGGACTAACCTGCAACACAACTACACCACCACATCCCACATAGTGAAACATAAGGACTAACCTGCAACACAACTACACCACCACATCCCACATAGTGAAACATAAGGACTAACCTGCAACACAACTACACCACCACATCCCACATAGTGAAACATAAGGACTAACCTGCAACACAACTACACCACCACATCCCACATAGTGAAACATAAGGACTAACCTGCAACACAACTACACCACCACATCCCACATAGTGAAACATAAGGACTAACCTGCAACACAACTACACCACCACATCCCACATAGTGAAACATAAGGACTAACCTGCAATACAACTACACCACCACATCCCACATAGTGAAACATAAGGACTAACCTGCAACACAACTACACCACCACATCCCACATAGTGAAACATAAGGACTAACCTGCAATACAACTACACCACCACATCCCACATAGTGAAACATAAGGACTAACCTGCAATACAACTACACCACCACATCCCACATAGTGAAACATAAGGACTAACCTACAATACAACGACACCACCACATCCCACATAGTGAAACATAAGGACTAACCTGCAATACAACTACACCACCACATCCCACATAGTGAAACATAAGGACTAACCTGCAACACAACTACACCACCACATCCCACATAGTGAAACATAAGGACTAACCTGCAATACAACTACACCACCACATCCCACATAGTGAAACATAAGGACTAACCTGCAACACAACTACACCACCACATCCCACATAGTGAAACATAAGGACTAACCTGCAATACAACTACACCACCACATCCCACATAGTGAAACATAAGGACTAACCTGCAACACAACTACACCACCACATCCCACATAGTGAAACATAAGAACTAACCTGCAATACAACTACACCACCACATCCCACATAGTGAAACATAAGGACTAACCTGCAATACAACTACACCACCACATCCCACATAGTGAAACATAAGGACTAACCTGCAACACAACTACACCACCACATCCCACATAGTGAAACATAAGGACTAACCTGCAACACAACTACACCACCACATCCCACATAGTGAAACATAAGGACTAACCTGCAACACAACTACACCACCACATCCCACATAGTGAAACATAAGGACTAACCTGCAACACAACTACACCACCACATCCCACATAGTGAAACATAAGGACTAACCTGCAACACAACTACACCACCACATCCCACATAGTGAAACATAAGGACTAACCTGCAACACAACTACACCACCACATCCCACATAGTGAAACATAAGGACTAACCTGCAACACAACTACACCACCACATCCCACATAGTGAAACGTAAGGACTAACCTGCAACACAACTACACCACCACATCCCACATAGTGAAACATAAGGACTAACCTGCAACACAACTACACCACCACATCCCACATAGTGAAACATAAGGACTAACCTGCAACACAACTACACCACCACATCCCACATAGCAGAACTACACCACCACATCCCACATAGTGAAACATAAGGACACAGTTGTAACAGGCTAGCTGGTTAAAACTAGACCCAGATCACACCACATACTCCACTGAAGCCCTCTGTATACTGTATGTGGTAGGGGAGAGGGGCCATGATTGTCTCCTCTTAGAACTGATGTAGGCTATATCCTGTCTCCTCTTGGAACTGATGTAGGCTATATCCTGTTTCCTCTTGGAACTGATGTAGGCTATATCCTGTTTCCTCTTGGAACTGATGTAGGCTATATCCTGTCTCCTCTTGGAACTGATGTAGGCTATATCTTGTTTCCTCTTGGAACTGATGTAGGCTATATCCTGTCTCCTCTTGGAACTGATGTAGGCTATATCCTGTTTCCTCTTGGAACTGATGTAGGCTATATCCTGTTTCCTCTTGGAACTGATGTAGGCTATATCCTGTTTCCTCTTGGAACTGATGTAGGCTATATCCTGTCTCCTCTTGGAACTGATGTAGGCTATATTCTGTCTCCTCTTGGAACTGATGTAGGCTATATCCTGTTTCCTCTTGGAACTGATGTAGGCTATATTCTGTCTCCTCTTGGAACTGATGTAGGCTATATCCTGTTTCCTCTTGGAACTGATGTAGGCTATATCCTGTTTCCTCTTGGAACTGATGTAGGCTATATTCTGTCTCCTCTTGGAACTGATGTAGGCTATATCCTGTCTCCTCTTGGAACTGATGTAGGCTATATCCTGTTTCCTCCTGTAACTGATGTAGGCTATATCCTGTCTCCTCTTGGAACTGATGTAGGCTATATCCTGTTTCCTCCTGTAACTGATGTAGGCTATATCCTGTCTCCTCTTGGAACTGATGTAAACTATATCCTGTTTCCTCTTGGAGCTGATGTAGACTATATCCTGTCTCCTCTTGGAACTGATGTAGGCTATATCCTGTTTCCTCTTGGAGCTGATGTAAACTATATCCTGTTTCCTCTTGGAGCTGATGTAGACTATATCCTGTCTCCTCTTGCAACTGAACCACACCATTGTAACAACGTTCGTCTGTTGTAAGAAGAGAGTCAGACCGAAATGCAGCGTGTAGGTTACTCATGACTTTAATGAATGAAAACGGTACATGAAATAACTGAAATACGAAAACAACAAATGAAACGTGAAACTCATTACAGCCTATCTGGTGACTACAACACAGAGACAGGAACAAACACCCACAAAATACAAAGCGAACTCAGGCTACCTAAATACGGTTCCCAATCAGAGACAACGACAAGCACCTGGCTCTGATTGAGAATCACCTCAGGCAGCCAAGCCTAACAACACCCCTAATAAGCCGCGATCCCAAATAATACAAACCCCAATACGAATACAACATATAAACCCATGTCACACCCTGGCCTACCCAAATATAACAAAAACACAAAATACAATGACCAAGGCGTGACAACCATGTCATTCCCCTATAGGACACAACCACACCATGTCATCCCCCTGTAGGACACAACCACACCATGTCATCCCCCTGTAGGACACAACCACACCATGTCATCCCCCTAAAGCAGACACAACCACACCATGTCATCCCCTAAAGCAGACACAACCACACCATGTCATCCCCCTAAAGCAGACACAACCACACCATGTCATCCCCCTAAAGCAGACACAACCACACCATGTCATCCCCCTAAAGCAGACACAACCACACCATGTCATTCCCCTAAAGCAGACACAACCACACCATGTCATCCCCCTATAGGACACAACCACACCAGGTCATTCCCCTAAAGGACACAACCACACCATGTCATTCCCCTATAGGACACAACCACACCATGTCATCCCCCTATAGGACACAACCACACCATGTCATCCCCCTAAAGCAGACACAACCACACCATGTCATTCCCCTATAGGACACAACCACACCATGTCATCCCCCTATAGGACACAACCACACCATGTCATTCCCCTAAAGCAGACACAACCACACCATGTCATTCCCCTAAAGGACACAACCACACCATGTCATTCCCCTAAAGGACACAACCACACCATGTCATTCCCCTAAAGGAATGATTGCGCTTGATGGTTTTTGCGACTGCACTTGAATAAACTTTCAGAGTTCTTGACATTTCCATATTCTTGCCATAATATGGACTTGGTCTTTTACCAAATAGGGCTATCTTCTGTATACCCGCCCTACCTTGTCACAACACAACTGATTTGCTCAAACGCATTAAGAAGGAAATAAATTCTACAAATGAACTTTTAACAAGGCACACCTGTATATTGAAATGCATTCCAGGTGACTACCTCATGAAGCTGGTTGAGAGAATGGAAAGAGTGTGCAAAGCTGTCATCAAGGCAACTTTCAAGAATCTCAAATATAAAATGTGTTTATTTTGTAAACACTTTTTTTGCTTACTACATGATTCCATATGTGTTATTTCATAGTTTTTATGTCTTCACCCTTACATTCTGGTATAATACATCTATATTAAATACATTCTGGTATAATACATCTATATTAAATACATTCTGGTATAATACATCTATATTAAATACATTCTGGTATAATACATCTATATTAAATACATTCTGGTATAATACATCTATAATAAATACATTCTGGTATAATACATCTATATTAAATACATTCTGGTTTAATAATTCAATATTAAATACATTCTAGTATAATACATCTATATTAAATACATTCTGGTATAATACATCTATATTAAATACATTCTGGTATAATACATCTATATTAAATACATTCTGGTATAATACATCTATATTAAATACATTCTAGTATAATGAATAATAATAATAATCAGTTGGTAGAGCATAATAACGCCATCTACCACCCATTGTAACACATGACTGTAAGTCGCTTTGGATAAAAGCGTCTGCTAAATGGCATATATTATTATTAGTATAATGCATCTATATTAAATACATTCTGGTATAATACATGTATATTAAATACATTCTGGTATAATACATGTATATTAAATACATTCTGGTATAATACATCTATATTAAATACATTCTGGTATAATACATCTATATTAAATACATTCTGGTATAATACATCTATATTAAATACATTCTGGTATAATACATCTATAATAAATACTCTGGTATTCTGTTATATCCAGAATATTCTGGTACATAGTAGATCAATAAAGTGTCCTACCTCGCTGGAGTCCTCCTGCTGGTTGATGACAGTCAGTGCGTCCTCCGCTGCCTGTCTCTTGGCCTCTGCCACCATACGCTCCATCTTGGACCGCTCAGTGCTGATCATCTCATGGGCCTTCCTCTCTGCCTCTGACACCGCCTTCTGGAGCTCTGACATGGCCTGACGCTTCACCTCGTTCACAGCCTCTTCTGAAACACATTCAGAGATATCCTCAAGGACCCATACAACCAGCCCCTAACACCCTAACCCTCTAACCCACTAACCCCTTAACCCACTAACGGTAGTGACTAACCCCTTAACCCACTAACCCACTAACCCCAACCCTAACCCCCCAACCCCAAACCTAACCCCCTAACCCATAACCCCGTAACCCTCTAACCCCTTAACCGTCTAACCCCAAACCTAACCCTCTAACCCCCTAACCCAGGGGTGTCAAACATACGGCCCGCGGGCCGGAACCGGCCCCCAAGGAGGTTCGATCAGGCCCGCAGGATAATTTGAAAGTGGAAAAAATGCATAAAAGACATGGAATTAATATTTTTAATTCGCTGCAATTCATGGATTATCCGCTAAGGGGCGCACTCTTTCCATCAGAGTAGAAGACAAGCCGCATCACTGAGACAGACTGAAAACAGCAGACGGTATCAATGCGCCATCTGCTGCTTGTTACGACGTTGTTAATACCTTGGTCTCTACCTCTCCGCTACACCCTCATTAGCCAAAATGTCGTTATCCAAACGGAGAAAAGTAGATAAGGAGTGTAGAATTTTAAAAGAAAAATGGACCACGTCCTATTTATTTACAGAGATGCACGGAAAACCTTTGTGCTTGGTGTGTTTGCAACAAGTTTCGGTATTGAAGGAATATAATATTCGACGCCACTACGAGACTCATCACAGCGAAAAATATGACGGCTTGCAAGGACAACTGAGAAGAGATAAGATTAACGAATTGCTGGCGGGTCTGAGGAAACAGCAGTCAACTTTCATCCAGAGCCGAGAAGTCAGTGAAGCAGCGGTAAAAGCCAGCTACCTAATTGCTAGCGAAATAGCATTAGCATCGAAGCCGTATTCCGACGGTGACGTTGTTAAACGATGCATGATGAAGGCGGCTGAACTTGTATGTCCCGAGAAGCGACAAGCTTTTGCCAATATTAGCCTGACGAGGAATACTATAGCAGAGAGGATTTCGGAACTATCGGCAGATTTAGACAGTCAATTGAAACAGAGAGTCAAGTCATTTATTGCATTTTCCGTGGCAATTGACGAGAGCACTGACATCACAGACGTGGCCCAACTGGCCATATTTATTCGAGGAGTTGATGAGACATTGACTGTTACTGAAGAGTTTCTTGAGTTGGTGCCAATGATGGACACCACAACAGCCGAGGACATTTTCGGCTCTGTCGTTGCTGCATTGGACAGAGTTGGAGTGGACTGGTCCCGCGCTGTCAGCCTGGCTACAGACGGCGCGCCATCCATGGTCAGAAAGAAAGCAGGTGTCGCGACAAAGTTCAAAGACAAAGTACAAGCCCTTAATGGAGGAGATCGTTTCTGGACATTTCACTGTATTTTGCACCAGGAGGCATTGTGTTGCAAGTCGCTGAAAATGGACCACGTCATGGAGGTGGTTGTTCGCACTGTAAATTTCATCCGGTCCAGAGGTCTGAACCATCGTCAGTTTGACAAACTTCTCAGCGACAGCAACATTACCCACAGCCTGCCATACCACACTGAAGTGAGATGGTTAAGCCGAGGCGCTGTGCTGAGGCATTTCTTTGATCTACGAGAGGAAATCGGACAGTTCATGGAGAAAAAGGAAAACCGGTGTTGGAATTACAATCTCAGGAATGGCTACGGGACCTTGCATTCTTGGTTGATATTACTGAACACTTGAACAATCTGAACAAAATGTTGCAAGGCCGCAAAAAAGTTGTCACACAGTTTTCTGACAACATACATGCATTTAAGTTGAAGCTGACTTTGTGGGAGATGCAACTGGCAAATGGCAACCCTGCTCATTTCCACTGTCTGAGAGATGTGTGTGTGACCAGACCTGATGCGGACATGAAACGGTACAAAGACAAAATTGCAGGACTACTGCGGGAGTTTGAGAAACGTTTTCAGGTATTTGGTGAACTTGAGACAGAATTTTCAGTTTTTCGCTCATCTTTCACAGTTAAAGCTTCTGATCTGCCGGTCGAAATTCAGCTAGAGATAATTGATTTGCAGTGTGATGCAGATTTGAAGGGCAAATTTGCCTCTGTAGGTCTGGACAGATTTTATCAGTATCTACTACCAGGGTACCCCAAATTAACAGCCCTGGCTGCTAAAATTTTGTGCATGTTTGGGACAACCTACCTTTGTGAACAAATTTTCTCAGTGATGAATATCAATAAAACAAAAATGCGTTCAAGGCTCACAAACAAGCACTTAAATGACATTCTGAAAGTGACAGCTAGTCAGGACATGACACCTGGTGTTGATGCACTTGTACAGGCCAAAAGATGCCAAGTTTCAGGTACAAATACAAGTCCAGACTAGACTAACACCTTTAAAATGCTGCCTTAGATACTGTTTGCATTGAAAGAATACAGCTCTGTGAAGATGAATCCTTACTGTGGTGATTTAAAAAATGTGCACTTTAATGTTAGTCAGCAGCTTCAAAACAAAAGTTGTGTGATGGAATTCTACTGTTCATACAACTCCATAAATTTTCAGTATGTATTGTATGTGTATGTATGTTTCATGTATGAAGTTTACAGATTTACAGGACAGGCGAACACTTTCTTCATTACACATTTAAAATCACTCTCCTTAGTTTGTAAGGTGTACGCAGGGATTACATTTAGATTTTATATGCGTATGTGTAAGTGGTTTAAAAATTCCTTTCTTTAAAAGTCTCATTTAATCTTAAAGTGCATTACTATATTTTTCAGTACCAATTAAAGTTTTGTGCCTTTGTACAATCAGTGGGATCAGTTGCAATGCATATTTGTGAATGATAAAAGTAAATTGCACATTTGTCTAAGGAAATATGAGGTGTTTCATGAAATGTTTTGTAAAAGGATAGTTCATTAAATTTCAATATTTTCCTAATGTTCTTGTGCTTCTTTACACCAAAACAAAGGAAAGACATGATATTTTGGTTATTTATAGCAGAGTATGGTATAATTTTAATGGTCCGGCCCACTTGACATCTCCCTAGGCCGTATGTGGCCCACGATGCGAAATGACCCTAACCCTAACCCTAACCCTTAATAAGGGGTTAGGGCCTAACCCCTTAACCCCTACCCCCGTAACCCCATAACCCCTTAACCCTCTAACCCTCTAACCCCCTAACCCCTACCCCCGTAACCCCATAACCTCTTAACCCTCTAACCCCTTAACTCCCTAACCCCCTATCCCCCTAACCCCCTAACCCTCTAGCCCCTAACCCCCTAACCCTCTAATCCCCTAACCCCAACCCTCTAACCCCTAACCCTTTAACCCCATAACCCCTAAACCTCTAACCCCCTAACCCCTCTAACCCACTAACCCTTTAACCCCCTAACCCCTAACCCCAAACCTAACCCCTAACCCTCTAACCCCAAACCTAACCCTCTAACCCCAAACCTAACCCTCTAACCCCTAACCCCAAACCTAACCCTCTAACCCTCTAACCCCTAACCCCCTAACCATCTAACCCTCTAACCCCCTTAACCCCCTAACCCCGAACCCTCTAACCCCTAAACCCTTACCCCTCTAACCCCCCTAACCCTCTAACTAATACTAATACTAATAACTAACCGGTGCGGTTTTTGATGTCAGTTTTGATCATTTTTTCTCTACTGTCTTCAGTACTGTCTTTAGTACTGTCTACTGTCTTCAGTACTGTCTTTAGTACTGTCTACTGTCTTCAGTACTGTCTTTAGTACTGTCTACTGTCTTCAGTACTGTCTTTAGTACTGTCTACTGTCTTCAGTACTGTCTTTAGTACTGTCTACTGTCTTCAGTACTGTCTTTAGTACTGTCTACTGTCTTCAGTACTGTCTTTAGTACTGTCTACTGTCTTCAGTACTGTCTTTAGTACTGTCTACTGTCTTCAGTACTGTCTTTAGTACTGTCTACTGTCTTCAGTACTGTCTTTAGTACTGTCTACTGTCTTCAGTACTGTCTACTGTCTTCAGTACTGTCTTTAGTACTGTCTACTGTCTTCAGTACTGTCTACTGTCTTCAGTACTGTCTACTGTCTTCAGTACTGTCTTTAGTACTGTCTTCAGTACTGTCTATTGTCTTCAGTACTGTCTTTAGTACTGTCTTTAGTACGGTCTACTGTCTTTAGTACGGTCTACTGTCTTCAGTACGGTCTACTGTCTTTAGTACTGTCTACTGTCTTCAGTACTGTCTTTAGTATTGTCTTCAGTACTGTCTACTGTCTTCAGTACGGTCTACTGTCATCAGTACTGTCTACCTTCTTTAGTACGGTCTACTGTCTTTAGTACGGTCTACTGTCTTCAGTACTGTCTACTGTCTTCAGGACTGTCTTTAGTACTGTCTTCAGTACTGTCTACTGTCTTTAGTACTGTCTACTGTCTTTAGTATGGTCTACTGTCTTTAGTATGGTCTACTGTCTTTAGTACGGTCTACTGTCTTCAGTACTGTCTACTGTCTTCAGGACTGTCTTTAGTACTGTCTTCAGTACTGTCTACTGTCTTTAGTACTGTCTACTGTCTTTAGTATGGTCTACTGTCTTTAGTATGGTCTACTGTCTTTAGTACGGTCTACTGTCTTCAGTACGGTCTACTGTCTTCAGGACTGTCTTCAGTACCGTCTTCAGTACTGTCTTTAGTACTGTCTTCAGTACTGTCTTTAGTACTGTCTACTGTCTTCAGGACTGTCTCCAGTACTGTCTTTAGTACTGTCTACTGTCTTCAGTACTGTCTTTAGTACTGTCTTCAGTACTCTCTACTGTCTTCAGTACTGTCTACTGTCTTTAGTACTGTCTACCGTCTTTAGTATGGTCTACTGTCTTTAGTACGGTCTACTGTCTTCAGGACTGTCTTCAGTACCGTCTTCAGTACTGTCTTTAGTACTGTCTTCAGTACTGTCTTTAGTACTGTCTACTGTCTTCAGTACTGTCTTTAGTACTGTCTTTAGTACTGTCTTCAGTACTGTCTACTGTCTTCAGTACTGTCTTTAGTACTGTCTTCAGTGCTGTCTTTAGTACTGTCTACTGTCTTCAGGACTGTCTTCAGTACTGTCTTCAGTACTGTCTTTAGTACTGTCTACTGTCTTCAGTACAGTCTTTAGTACTGTCTTTAGTACTGTCTTCAGTACTGTCTACTGTCTTCAGTACTGTCTACTGTCTTCAGTACTGTCTACTGTCTTTAGTACTGTCTACCGTCTTTAGTATGGTCTACTGTCTTTAGTACAGTCTACTGTCTTCAGTACTGTCTTTAGTACTGTCTACTGTCTTTAGTACTGTGTACTGTCTTCAGTACTGTCTTTAGTACTGTCTTCAGTACTGTCTACTGTCTTCAGTACTGTCTACTGTCTTTAGTACTGTCTTTAGTACTGTCTACCGTCTTTAGTATGGTCTACTGTCTTTAGTACAGTCTACTGTCTTCAGTACTGTCTACTGTCTTCAGTACTGTCTACTGTCTTTAGTACTGTCTTTAGTACTGTCTACCATCTTTAGTATGGTCTACTGTCTTTAGTACTGTCTACTGTCTTCAGTACTGTCTACTGTCTTCAGTACTGTCTACTTTCTTTAGTACTGTCTTTAGTACTGTCTACCGTCTTTAGTATGGTCTACTGTCTTTAGTACTGTCTACTGTCTTCAGTACTGTCTACTGTCTTCAGTACTGTCTACTGTCTTCAGTACTGTCTTTAGTACTGTCTATTGTCTTCAGTCTTCAGTACTGTCTACTGTCTTCAGTTTAGTACTGTCTACTGTCTTCAGTACCGTCTTCAGTACCGTCTTCAGTACTGTCTACTGTCTTCAGTACTGTCTACTGTCTTTAGTACTGTCTACTGTCTTCAGTACTGTCTACTTTCTTTAGTACTGTCTATTGTCTTCAGTACCGTCTTCAGTACCGTCTTCAGTACTGTCTACTGTCTTCAGTACTTTCTACTTTCTTTAGTACTGTCTACTGTCTTCAGTACCGTCTTCATTACTGTCTTTAGTACTGTCTTTCTCCCATCTACACAGAGGAACTCTGGAGCTCTGTCAGAGTGACCATCGGGTTCTTGGTCACCTCCCTGACCAAGGCCCTGCTCAGTTTGGCAGGCGGCCAGCTCTAGGAAGGGTCTTGGTGGTTCCAAACTTCTTCCATTTAAGAATGATGGAGGCCACTGTGTTCTTGTGGACCTTCAATGCTGCGGAAATGTTTTGGTACCCTTCCCCAGATCTGTGCCTCAATACAATCCTGTCTCTCAGCTCTACGGACAATTTCTTCGACCTCATGGCTGTGTTTGTGCTCTGACATTCACTGTCACCTGATATAGACAGGTGTGTTATATGGACAGGTGTGTTATATAGACAGGTGTGTTATATAGACAGGTGTGTTATATAGACTGGTGTGTTATATAGACAGGTGTGTTATATAGACAGGTGTGTTATATAGACAGGTGTGTTATATAGACAGGTGTGTTATATAGACAGGTGTGTTATATAGACTGGTGTGTTATATAGACAGGTGTGTTATATAGACAGGTGTGTTATATAGACAGGTGTGTTATATAGACAGGTGTGTTATATAGACAGGTGTGTTATATAGACAGGTGTGTTATATAGACAGGTGTGTTATATAGACAGGTGTGTTATATAGACAGGTGTGTTATATGGACAGGTGTGTTATATGGACAGGTGTGTTATATGGACAGGTGTGTTATATAGACAGGTGTGTTATATAGACAGGTGTGTTATATAGACAGGTGTGTTATATAGACAGGTGTGTTATATGGACAGGTGTGTTATATGGACAGGTGTGTTATATAGACAGGTGTGTTATATAGACAGGTGTGTTATATATACAGGTGTGTTATATAGACAGGTGTGTTATATAGACAGGTGTTATATAGACAGGTGTGTTATATAGACAGGTGTGTTATATAGACAGGTGTGTTATATAGACAGGTGTGTTATATGACAGGTGTGTTATATAGACAGGTGTGTTATATAGACAGGTGTGTTATATAGACAGTGTGTTATATAGACAGGTGTGTTATATAGACAGGTGTGTTATATAGACAGGTGTGTTATATGGACAGGTGTGTTATATAGACAGGTGTGTTATATAGACAGGTGTGTTATATAGACAGGTGTGTTATATAGACAGGTGTGTTATATAGACAGGTGTGTTATATGGACAGGTGTGTTATATAGACAGGTGTGTTATATAGACAGGTGTGTTATATAGACAGGTGTGTTATATAGACAGGTGTGTTATATAGACAGGTTATATGGTGGTTATATGGACAGGTGTGTTATATAGACAGGTGTGTTATATAGACAGGTGACAGGTGTGTTATATAGACAGGTGTGTTATATGGACAGGTGTGTTATATAGACAGGTGTGTTATATAGACAGGTGTGTTATATAGACAGGTGTGTTATATAGACAGGTGTGTTATATAGACAGGTGTGTTATATAGACAGGTGTGTTATATATATAGACAGGTGTGTTATATGGACAGGTGTGTTATATAGACAGGTGTGTTATATAGACAGGTGTGTTATATAGACAGGTGTGTTATATAGACAGGTGTGTTATATAGACAGGTGTGTTATATAGACAGGTGTGTTATATAGACAGGTGTGTTATATAGACAGGTGTGTTATATAGACAGGTGTGTTATATAGACAGGTGTGTTATATAGACAGGTGTGTTATATGGACAGGTGTGTTATATGGACAGGTGTGTTATATAGACAGGTGTGTTATATAGACAGGTGTGTTATATGACAGGTGTGTTATATAGACAGGTGTGTTATATAGACAGGTGTGTTATATAGACAGGTGTGTTATATAGACAGGTGTGTTATATAGACAGGTGTGTTATATATAGACAGGTGTGTTATATAGACAGGTGTGTTATATAGACAGGTGTGTTATATAGACAGGTGTGTTATATAGACAGGTGTGTTATATAGACAGGTGTGTTATATAGACAGGTGTGTTATATAGACAGGTGTGTTATATAGACAGGTGTGTTATATAGACAGGTGTGTTATATAGACAGGTGTGTTATATAGACAGGTGTGTTATATAGACAGGTATATAGACAGGTGTGTTATATAGACAGGTGTGTTATATAGACAGGTGTGTTATATAGACAGGTGTGTTATATAGACAGGTGTGTTATATAGACAGGTGTGTTATATGGACAGGTGTGTTATATGGACAGGTGTGTTATATAGACAGGTGTGTTATATAGACAGGTGTGTTATATAGACAGGTGTGTTATATAGACAGGTGTGTTATATAGACAGGTGTGTTATATAGACAGGTGTGTTATATAGACAGGTGTGTTATATAGACAGGTGTGTTATATAGACAGGTGTGTTATATAGACAGGTGTGTTATATAGACAGGTGTGTTATATAGACAGGTGTGTTATATAGACAGGTGTGTTATATAGACAGGTGTGTTATATAGACAGGTGTGTTATATAGACAGGTGTGTTATATAGACAGGTGTGTTATATAGACAGGTGTGTTATATAGACAGGTGTGTTATATAGACATATAGGGTGTGTTATATAGACAGGTGTGTTATATAGACAGGTGTGTTATATAGACAGGTGTGTTATATAGACAGGTGTGTTATATAGACAGGTGTGTTATATAGACAGGTGTGTTATATAGACAGGTGTGTTATATAGACAGGTGTGTTATATAGGACAGGTGTGTTATATGGACAGGTGTGTTATATAGACAGGTGTGTTATATAGACAGGTGTGTTATATAGACAGGTGTGTTATATAGACAGGTGTGTTATATAGACAGGTGTGTTATATAGACAGGTGTGTTATATAGACAGGTGTGTTATATAGACAGGTGTGTTATATAGACAGGTGTGTTATATAGACAGGTGTGTTATATAGACAGGTGTGTTATATAGACAGGTGTTATATAGTGTGTTATATAGACTGGTGTGTTATATAGACTGGTGTGTTATATAGACAGGTGTGTTATATAGACAGGTGTGTTATATAGACAGGTGTGTTATATAGACAGGTGTGTTATATAGACAGGTGTGTTATATAGACAGGTGTGTGTGTTATATAGACAGGTGTGTTATATAGACAGGTGTGTTATATAGACAGGTGTGTTATATAGACAGGTGTGTTATATAGACAGGTGTGTTATATAGACAGGTGTGTTATATACAGGTGTGTTATATAGACAGGTGTGTTATATAGACAGGTGTGTTATATAGACAGGTGTGTTATATAGACAGGTGTGTTATATAGACAGGTGTGTTATATAGACAGGTGTGTTATATAGACAGGTGTGTTATATAGACAGGTGTGTTATATAGACAGGTGTGTTATATAGACAGGTGTGTTATATAGACAGGTGTGTTATATAGACAGGTGTGTTATATAGACAGGTGTGTTATATAGACAGGTGTGTTATATAGACAGGTGTGTTATATAGACAGGTGTGTTATATAGACAGGTGTGTTATATAGACAGGTGTGTTATATAGACAGGTGTGTTATATAGACAGGTGTGTTATATAGACAGGTGTGTTATATAGACAGGTGTGTTATATAGACAGGTGTGTTATATAGACAGGTGTGTTATATAGACAGGTGTGTTATATAGACAGGTGTGTTATATAGACAGGTGTGTTATATAGACAGGTGTGTTATATAGACAGGTGTGTTATATAGACAGGTGTGTTATATAGACAGGTGTGTTATATAGTGTATATAGACAGGTGTGTTATATAGACAGGTGTGTTATATAGACAGGTGTGTTATATAGACAGGTGTGTTATATAGACAGGTGTGTTATATAGACAGGTGTGTTATATAGACAGGTGTGTTATATAGACAGGTGTGTTATATAGACAGGTGTGTTATATAGACAGGTGTGTTATATAGACAGGTGTGTTATATAGACAGGTGTGTTATATAGACAGGTGTGTTATATAGACAGGTGTGTTATATAGACAGGTGTGTTATATAGACAGGTGTGTTATATAGACAGGTGTGTTATATAGACAGGTGTGTTATATAGACAGGTGTGTTATATAGACAGGTGTGTTATATAGACAGGTGTGTTATATAGACAGGTGTGTTATATAGACAGGTGTGTTATATAGACAGGTGTGTTATATAGACAGGTGTGTTATATAGACAGGTGTGTTATATGGACAGGTGTGTTATATGGACAGGTGTGTTATATAGACAGGGTGTGTTATATAGACAGGTGTGTTATATAGACAGGTGTGTTATATAGACAGGTGTGTTATATAGACAGGTGTGTGCCTTTCAAGATCATGTCCAATCAATTTAATTCACCACAGGTGAACTCCAAGTTGGAGAAACATCGAGGATGATCAATGGAAACAGGATGCACCTGAGCTCAATTTCGAGTCTCATAGCAAAGTGTCTGAATAATTATGGAAATATTTTTTATTAGTATTTGTTTTTTATTTTAATAAATTGGCAAAAAAAAATCTAAAAACCCATTTTCGCTTTTTCATTTTGTGTAGATGTGTGTAAGTAGATAAGGCATACTCTGAGGATCTGTCTCTATCCCTCTCTTCTTCTCTCACACGGCCTTTGTGGTACACGGTATGTCTGTATCTAACCTAGCAGGCATAAAAGTGTATCCATCGCTGTCCGAACCATCCGAACCGGAACAGATGCAATGGATTATGGTCATTTTGTGTAGATGTGTGTAGAATGCTGATTTTATGTTTTTTATTGAATCCATTTCAGGCTGTAACGTAACAAAATGTGGACGAAGGGGTCTGAATACTTTCCCAAAGGTGTGTATTGTCTGTCATTTAGGCCTCATCTGTGTCTCAGTATGACTCTGTGATAAAATAAAGGTTGAATAAAAGAGTTATAAAATAACTCCCATAACCCTTCTGGAGCCCTAGGGTTAGTGTTAGGGGTTAGGGTCCCATAACCCTTCTGGAGCCCTAGGGTTAGTGTTAGGGGTTAGGGCCCATAACCTTTCTGGAGCCCTAGGGTTAGGGTTAGGGTCCCATAACCCTTCTGGAGCCCTAGGGTTAGTGTTAGGGGTTAGGGTTAGGGTCCCATAACCCTTCTGGAGCCCTAGGGGTTAGGGTCCCATAACCTTTCTGGAGCCCTAGGGTTAGGGTTAGGGGTTAGGGTCCCATAACCCTTCTGGAGCCCTAGGGTTAGGGTTAGGGGTTAGGGTCCCATAACCCTTCTGGAACCCTAGGGTTAGGGTTAGGGGTTAGGGTCCCATAACCCTTCTGGAGCCCTAGGGTTAGTGTTAGGGTCCCATAACCCTTCTGGAGCCCTAGGGTTAGTGTTAGGGTCCCATAACCCTTCTGGAGGCCTAGGGTTAGTGTTAGGGTCCCATAACCCTTCTGGAGCCCTAGGGTTAGTGTTAGGGTCCCATAACCGGTTTGGAGCGAGTGGTCGCATCGGCGCTTGCTCCCGCAGGTAGTATAACTTTTTACATTTCATTTCATTATATTTCATTATAGCACAACGGTTTGATTTGTCTAATCTTAGCAATTTCTTCTCAGCTAGCTACATAGCCGTCTTTGTATCAAAGATAATTGCGTAATTATCGTATTTCGCCGTCCTAACGTAGTCTTCACTAGCCAGCTAGCTAACGTCCACTGATTAGCTGCACTGGAAAACTATTACACTCAACTGAACGACTCGATCAGTGTAGTGTTAGCTAGCTACATAGCTGTCTTTGCTGTCTTCGTATCTTCGTTCCAAGATAATTGTGTTGTTTAGGTTTAGAGTGTGTAGTCTTAGAGTGATTATCTTAATTTACCAAGGTTAGCTAGCCAGCTATTTGTCGTCCTTAACGTAGGAGACTCTGCTAGCTAGCCAACAGCTAGCCAACGCTAGCCAACGTCTTCTGAATAGAACTCAACAACCCGGTCGCATTCACAGGTAGTATCACATTTTAATTTAATTTCATTACAGTACAACAGTTTGATTTGTTTGATCGTAGCTAGCTACATAGCTAGCTACATAGCCATCTTTGTATCAAAGATAATTGTGTAGTCTAGAGCGATTTTCTAGGTTAGCTAGCCAGCTATTGTCGTTCTTTTAACGCAACGTAACGTAAACAACACTACTAGCTAGCCAGCTAGCCCCCGAATAGCAGCACTGTAGAAACTATTACACTCAACGGAACGACTTGATTAGTGTAGTGTCAACAACGCACCCACTGCCAGCTAGCCTACTTCAGCAGTACTGTATAATTTTAATCATTTTAGTCAATAAGATTCTTGCTACGTAGCTTAACTTTCTGAACATTCGAGACGTGTAGTCCACTTGTCATTCCAATCTCCTTTGCATTAGCGTAGCCTCTTCTGTAGCCTGTTAACTATGTGTCTGTTTATCCCTGTTCTCTCCTCTCTGCACAGACCATACAAACGCTCCACACCGCGTGGCCGCGGCCACCCTAATCTGGTGGTCCCAGCGCGCACGACCCACGTGGAGTTCCAGGTCTCCGGTAGCCTCTGGAATTGCCGATCTGCGGTCAACAAGGCAGAGTTCATCTCAGCCTATGCCTCCCTCCAGTCCCTCGACTTCTTGGCACTAACGGAAACATGGATCACCACAGACAACACTGCTACTCCTACTGCTCTCTCTTCGTCCGCCCACATGTTCTCGCACACCCCGAGAGCTTCTGGTCAGCGGGGTGGTGGCACCGGGATCCTCATCTCTCCCAAGTGGTCATTCTCTCTTTCTCCCCTTACCCATCTGTCTATCGCCTCCTTTGAATTCCATGCTGTCACAGTTACCAGCCCTTTCAAGCTTAACATCCTTATCATTTATCGCCCTCCAGGTTCCCTCGGAGAGTTCATCAATGAGCTTGATGCCTTGATAAGCTCCTTTCCTGAGGACGGCTCACCTCTCACAGTTCTGGGCGACTTTAACCTCCCCACGTCTACCTTTGACTCATTCCTCTCTGCCTCCTTCTTTCCACTCCTCTCCTCTTTTGACCTCACCCTCTCACCCTCCCCCCTACTCACAAGGCAGGCAATACGCTCGACCTCATCTTTACTAGATGCTGTTCTTCCACTAACCTCATTGCAACTCCCCTCCAAGTCTCCGACCACTACCTTGTATCCTTTTCCCTCTCGCTCTCATCCAACACCTCCCACACTGCCCCTACTCGGATGGTATCGCGCCGTCCCAACCTTCGCTCTCTCTCCCCCGCTACTCTCTCCTCTTCCATCCCATCTCTTCCCTCCGCTCAAACCTTCTCCAACCTATCTCCTGATTCTGCCTCCTCAACCCTCCTCTCCTCCCTCTCTGCATCCTTTGACTCTCTATGTCCCCTATCCTCCAGGCCGGCTCGGTCCTCCCCTCCCACTCCGTGACTCGATGACTCATTGCGAGCTCACAGAACAGGGCTCCGGGCAGCCGAGCGGAAATGAGGGAAAACTCGCCTCCCTGCGGACCTGGCATCCTTTCACTCCCTCCTCTCTACATTTTCCTCCTCTGTCTCTGCTGCTAAAGCCACTTTCTACTACGCTAAATTCCAAGCATCTGCCTCTAACCCTAGGAAGCTCTTTGCCACCTTCTCCTCCCTCCTGAATCCTCCCCCCCCCCCTCCTCCCTCTCTGCAGACGACTTCGTCAACCATTTTGAAAGAAGGTCGACGACATCCGATCCTCGTTTGCTAAGTCAAACGACACCGCTGGTTCTGCTCACACTGCCCTACCCTGTGCTCTGACCTCTTTCTCCCCTCTCTCTCCAGATGAAATCTCGCGTCTTGTGAGGGCCGGCCGCCCAACAACCTGCCCGCTTGACCCTATCCCCTCCCCTCTTCTCCAGACCATTTCCGGAGACCTCCTCCCTTACCTCACCTCGCTCATCAACTCATCACTGACCGCTGGCTACGTCCCTTCCGTCTTCAAGAGAGCGAGAGTTGCACCCCTTCTGAAAAAACCTACACTCGATCCCTCCGATGTCAACAATTACAGACCAGTATCCCTTCTTTCTTTTCTCTCCAAAACTCTTGAACGTGCCGTCCTTGGCCAGCTCTCCCGCTATCTCTCTCTGAATGACCTTCTTGATCCAAATCAGTCAGGTTTCAAGTCTAGTCATTCAACTGAGACTGCTCTCCTCTGTATCACGGAGGCGCTCCGCACTGCTAAAGCTAACTCTCTCTCCTCTGCTCTCATCCTTCTAGATCTATCGGCTGCCTTCGATACTGTGAACCATCAGATCCTCCTCTCCACCCTCTCCGAGTTGGGCATCTCCGGCGCGGCTCACGCTTGGATTGCGTCCTACCTGACAGGTCGCTCCTACCAGGTGGCGTGGCGAGAATCTGTCTCCTCACCACGCGCTCTCACCACTGGTGTCCCCCAGGGCTCTGTTCTAGGCCCTCTTCTATTCTCGCTATACACCAAGTCACTTGGCTCTGTCATAACCTCACATGGTCTCTCCTATCATTGCTATGCAGACGACACACAACTAATCTTCTCCTTTCCCCCTTCTGACGACCAGGTGGCGAATCGCATCTCTGCATGTCTGGCAGACATATCAGTGTGGATGACGGATCACCACCTCAAGCTGAACCTCGGCAAGACGGAGCTGCTCTTCCTCCCGGGGAAGGACTGCCCGTTCCATGATCTCACCATCACGGTTGACAACTCCATTGTGTCCTCCTCCCAGAGCGCTAAGAACCTTGGTGTGATCCTGGACAACACCCTGTCGTTCTCAACCAACATCAAGGCGGTTGCCCGTTCCTGTAGGTTCATGCTCTACAACATCCGCAGAGTACGACCCTGCCTCACACAGGAAGCGGCGCAGGTCCTAATCCAGGCACTTGTCATCTCCCGTCTGGATTACCGCAACTCGCTGTTGGCTGGGCTCCCTGCCTGTGCCATTAAACCCCTTCAACTCATCCAGAACGCCGCAGCCCGTCTGGTGTTCAACCTTCCCAAGTTCTCTCACGTCACCCCGCTCCTCCGTTCTCTCCACTGGCTTCCAGTTGAAGCTCGCATCCGCTACAAGACCATGGTGCTTGCCTACGGAGCTGTGAGGGGAACGGCACCTCAGTACCTCCAGGCTCTGATCAGGCCCTACACCCAAACAAGGGCACTGCGTTCATCCACCTCTGGCCTGCTCGCCTCCCTACCACTGAGGAAGTACAGCTCCCGCTCAGCCCAGTCAAAACTGTTCGCTGCTCTGGCCCCCCAATGGTGGAACAAACTCCCTCACGACGCCAGGACAGCGGAGTCAATCACCACCTTCCGGAGACACCTGAAACCCCACCTCTTTAAGGAATACCTAGGATAGGATAAGTATTCCCTCTTCCCCCCCTTTAAGATTTAGATGCACTATTGTAAAGTGACTGTTCCACTGGATGTCATAAGGTGAATGCACCAATTTGTAAGTCGCTCTGGATAAGAGCGTCTGCTAAATGACTTAAATGTAATGTAAATGTAAATAACCCTTCTGGAGGCCTAGGGTTAGTGTTAGGGTCCCATAACCCTTCTGGAACCCTAGGGTTAGTGTTAGGGTCCCATAACCCTTCTGGAGCCCTAGGGTTAGTGTTAGGGTCCCATAACCCTTCTGGAGCCCTAGGGTTAGTGTTAGGGTCCCATAACCCTTCTGGAACTCTGACATGGCCTGGCGTTTCCTCTTCTGTAACACATTCAGAGAAGAATCCTCAAAGTCCCAGTCAGCACACAAACACCCAGACAAACCTTAACCTACACACAAATTAATTCATTAAATGAAAAAATGATCATAGAAAATTAAGTCCGCTTCATGAATTGTCAAATTGACCCCAAACCCTGGTTTGAAAAGTAGAGATCTGCTTTCAGCATCCAATTATCAGACATTCACTCTTAATATTCACCTGTCTCATCAGTTAGTCCTATTGTATTAAAGCAGACTTTCAATTAACGATGATCAGCTGTGAGGTAAATTCACTTGTAGGTTTAATTATTGTCTAAGTACTTTCCATATGCCTAATTACTACACTATTTTACAAAGAAAGTCTGTGATGTTTAATTGGTTTGATCCACCAGAGAGAGAATGAGTGATGTTTAATTGGTTTGATCCACCAGAGAGAGAATGAGTGATGTTTAATTGGTTTGATCCACCAGAGAGAGAATGAGTGATGTTTAATTGGTTTGATCCACCAGAGAGAGCATGAGTGATGTTTAATTGGTTTGATCCACCAGAGAGAGCATGAGTGATGTTTAATTGGTTTGATCCACCAGAGAGAGAATGAGTGATGTTTAATTGGTTTGATCCACCAGAGAGAGAATGAGTGATGTTTAATTGGTTTGATCCACCAGAGAGAGAATGAGTGATGTTTAATTGGTTTGATCCACCAGAGAGAGAATGAGTGATGTTTAATTGGTTTGATCCACCAGAGAGAGAATGAGTGATGTTTAATTGGTTTGATCCACCAGAGAGAGCATGAGTGATGTTTAATTGGTTTGATCCACCAGAAAGAGAATGAGTGATGTTTAATTGGTTTGATCCACCAGAGAGAGAATGAGTGATGTTTAATTGGTTTGATCCACCAGAGAGAGCATGAGTGATGTTTAATTGGTTTGATCCACCAGAGAGAGAATGAGTGATGTTTAATTGGTTTGATCCACCAGAGAGAGAATGAGTGATGTTTAATTGGTTTGATCCACCAGAGAGAGAATGAGTGATGTTTAATTGGTTTGATCCACCAGAGAGAGAATGAGTGATGTTTAATTGGTTTGATCCACCAGAGAGAATGAGAGAGAATGAGTGATGTTTAATTGGTTTGATCCACCAGAGAGAGAATGAGTGATGTTTAATTGGTTTGATCCACCAGAGAGAGAATGAGTGATGTTTAATTGGTTTGATCCACCAGAGAGAGAATGAGTGATGTTTAATTGGTTTGATCCACCAGAGAGAGCATGAGTGATGTTTAATTGGTTTGATCCACCAGAGAGAGAATGAGTGATGTTTAATTGGTTTGATCCACCAGAGAGAGAATGAGTGATGTTTAATTGGTTTGATCCACCAGAGAGAGCATGAGTGATGTTTAATTGGTTTGATCCACCAGAGAGAGAATGAGTGATGTTTAATTGGTTTGATCCACCAGAGAGAGCATGAGTGATGTTTAATTGGTTTGATCCACCAGAGAGAGAATGAGTGATGTTTAATTGGTTTGATCCACCAGAGAGAGAATGCGTGATGTTTTGGATCACACCACATACATCACTTGGACAGATCAACGTTCGACGAGTAGTCAAACATTTTATGCTTTTGTCTTTTGAATGTATAATGACCATGTGACAGCATCATTCATCTGAAGTCATCTCTTGAAAAAAAGGGTTTTAATATAAATCAAACTGATACACGTTCAGCTCATTTCATTAAACACGAGGTTCAACACGTCCCACTGCAGCGGAATCCCAGTATTTCCAGCTGAATGTCAGAAGCGGAGGTGGAGGTTATTTTCCATCAATTCTGTAACTTGACTAATTATGTATGCAAATCAGGCAATTTATAGTTAAATTATGCATTTCTTTTGTGCTCCAAACAGCAGAGGAGGTGGAGGAGAGGATGGGAGGAGGAGAGGGAGGAGAGGAGAGGAGGAGGAGGAGAGGGAGGAGAGGAGGAGGAGGAGGAGGAGAGGGAGGAGAGGAGGAGGAGGAGAGGGAGGAGAGGAGAGGAGGAGGAGGAGGAGGAGAGGAGGGCCAAGATGTGGAGGAGAGGATGGGAGGAGGAGGGGGAGGGAGGAGAGGAGAGGAGGAGGAGGAGAGGGAGGACGCACACTGCGTCCCCTCCTTTCGTTCCTGTTTTCTCGGTTCTTTCAGGAGAGGAGGAGGAGGAGGAGGGGAGGAGAGGAGGAGGAGGAGAGGGAGGAGAGGAGAGGAGGAGGAGGAGAGGAGAGGAGGAGGAGGAGAGGGAGGAGAGGAGAGGAGGAGGAGGAGAGGGAGGAGAGGATGGGAGGAGGAGAGGGAGGAGAGGAGAGGAGGAGGAGGAGAGGGAGGAGAGGAGAGGAGGAGGAGGAGAGGGAGGTTAGTCAGAGAGAGTCTGTGTTTCTACTGACGCCGGTACCATTCTGAGGAGGAGGAGAGAATCGTTTCCAGGAGGAGAGGAGAGGAGGAGGAGGAGAGGGAGGAGAGGAGTTCTGAGAGGAGGAGGAGAGGGAGGAGAGGAGAGGAGGAGGAGGAGAGGCGGTTTGTCATTTATTGTCATGTGGAGGCATTCAGAGGATGGGAGGAGGAGAGGGAGGAGAGGAGAGGAGGAGGAGGAGAGGGAGGGAGAGGAGAGGAGGAGGAGGAGGAGGGAGGGAGGAGAGGAGGAGAGGGAGGAGGAGGAGAGGAGGTGGAGGAGAGGATGGGAGGAGGAGAGGAGAGGAGAGGAGGAGGGAGGAGGGGAGGGAGAGGAGGGAGGAGGAGGAGAGGGAGGAGAGGAGGGAGGAGGAGGAGAGGAGGAGGAGGAGGAGGAGGAGGAGGAGAGGAGGAGGTGGAGGAGAGGATGGGAGGAGGAGAGGGAGGAGGTCGGGAGGAGAGGAGGAGGAGGAGAGGGAGGAGAGGAGAGGGAGGAGGAGGAGAGGGAGGAGAGAGAGGAGGAGGAGGAGGAGGAGGAGGAGGAGGAGGAGGAGAGGGAGGAGGGAGAGGAGGAGGAGGAGAGGAGGTGGAGGAGAGGATGGGAGGAGAGGAGAGGAGGAGAGGAGGAGGAGGAGAGGAGAGGAGGAGGAGGAGAGGAGGAGGAGGAGAGGAGGGAGGAGAGGGAGGGAGGAGGAGAGGGAGGAGAGGAGGGAGAGGAGGAGAGAGGAGGAGGAGGAGGGAGAGGAGAGGAGGAGGAGGAGGAGGAGAGGAGGTGGAGAGGAGGTGGAGGAGAGGAGGTGGAGGAGAGGATGGGAGGAGGAGAGGGAGGAGAGGAGAGGAGGAGGAGGGAGGGAGGAGGGAGAGGAGGAGGAGGAGGGAGGAGAGGAGGAGGAGGAGGAGGAGAGGGAGGAGAGGAGGAGGATGGGAGGAGGAGAGGGAGGAGAGGAGGGAGGAGGAGGAGGAGAGGGAGGAGAGGAGGAGGAGGAGAGGGAGGAGAGGAGAGGATGGGAGGAGAGGGAGGAGGGAGGAGGAGGAGGAGAGGAGGAGGGAGGGAGGGAGGAGGGAGGGAGGAGAGGAGAGGAGGAGGAGGAGAGGGAGGAGAGGAGAGGAGGAGGAGGAGGGAGGAGGAGGAGGAGGGAGGAGGAGGAGAGGAGAGGGGGAGGATGGGAGGAGGGAGGGAGGAGAGGATGGGAGGAGGAGAGGGAGGAGAGGATGGGAGGAGGAGGAGGGAGGAGAGGAGAGGAGGAGGAGGAGAGGGAGGGAGGAGGAGGAGGGGAGGAGAGGGGAGGAGAGGAGAGGAGGAGGAGGAGAGGGAGGAGAGGAGAGGAGAGGAGAGGAGGAGGGAGAGGAGGAGGAGGAGAGGGAGGAGAGGAGAGGATGGAGGAGGAGAGGGAGGAGAGGAGAGAGGAGGAGGAGGAGAGGGAGGGAGGAGGAGGAGGAGGGGAGGAGAGAGAGAGGAGGAGAGGAGGAGGGATGAGAGGAGGAGGAGAGGGAGGAGGGAGGGAGAGGGAGGAGGAGGAGGAGGAGGAGAGGAGGGAGGAGGAGGAGGGGAGGAGAGGAGAGGAGGAGGAGGAGAGGGAGGGAGGAGAGGAGGAGGAGGAGAGGGGAGGAGAGGAGAGGAGGAGGGGAGGAGGGGAGGAGGGATGGGAGGAGGAGAGGGAGGAGAGGAGGGAGGAGGAGGAGGGAGAGGAGAGGAGAGGAGGAGGAGGGAGGGAGGAGGAGGAGGAGGAGGAGGGAGGAGGAGGAGGAGGAGGAGGAGGAGGTGGAGGAGAGGATGGGAGGAGGAGAGGGAGGAGAGGAGAGGGATGGGAGGGGAGGAGGAGGAGGAGGAGAGGAGGGAGGAGGAGGAGAGGGAGGAGAGGAGAGGATGAGAGGAGGAGAGGGAGGAGAGGATGGGAGGAGGAGAGGGAGGGAGAGGATGGGAGGAGGAGGAGGAGATGGAGAGGAGGAGGAGGAGAGGGAGGAGGAGGAGAGGAGGAGGAGGGAGGAGAGGGAGGAGGGGAGGAGGAGGAGAGAGGGATGGAGAGGAGGAGGGGGAGGAGGAGAGGAGAGGAGGAGGAGGAGGGAGGAGGAGGAGAGAGGAGGGAGGAGGAGGAGGAGAGGAGAGGAGAGGAGGAGGAGGAGGAGGAGGAGAGGGAGGAGGAGAGGAGGAGGGGGAGGAGGAGGGGAGGAGGAGGTGGAGGAGAGGATGGGAGGAGGAGAGGAGGAGGAGAGGAGGAGGAGGGAGGAGGAGGAGGGAGGAGGAGGAGGAGGAGAGGAGGGAGGAGGAGGGGAGGAGAGGAGAGGAGGAGGAGGAGGGAGGAGAGGAGGAGGGAGAGGAGGAGGAGGGAGGGAGGGAGAGGAGAGGAGGATGGGAGGAGGAGAGGGAGAGAGGAGAGGAGGGGAGGAGGAGAGGAGAGGAGAGGAGGGAGGAGGAGGAGGAGGAGGAGAGGGAGAGGGAGGAGGATGGGAGGGAGAGAGGAGGGAGGAGGAGGAGGAGGAGGGAGGAGGAGGAGGAGGAGGGAGGAGGGAGGAGGAGGGAGGAGGAGGAGGAGGGAGGAGAGGAGAGGAGGAGGAGGAGGAGGAGGAGGAGGGAGGAGGAGGAGGAGGAGGAGAGGATGGGAGGAGGAGAGGAGGAGGAGGATGGGAGGAGGAGAGGGAGGAGAGGATGGGAGGAGGAGAGGGAGGAGAGGAGAGGAGGGAGGAGAGGAGAGAGGGAGGAGGGAGGAGGAGGAGGAGGGAGGAGGAGGAGAGGGAGGAGGAGGGAGGGAGGAGGAGGATGAGAGGAGGGGAGGGAGGAGAGAGGATGGGAGGAGGAGAGGGAGGAGAGGAGAGGATGGGAGAGGAGGAGGAGGGAGGAGGAGGAGGAGGAGGAGAGAGGGAGGAGGAGAGGGAGGAGAGGAGAGGATGAGAGGAGGAGGAGGGAGGAGAGGATGGGAGGAGGGAGAGGGAGGAGAGGATGGGGAGGAGGAGGAGGAGAGGATGGAGGAGGAGAGGAGGAGGAGGAGAGGAGGAGAGGGAGGAGGAGGGAGGAGGAGAGGAGGAGGAGGGGAGGAGGGAGGGAGGAGGAGGAGGGGAGGGAGGAGGAGAGGGAGGAGGAGGTGGAGGAGAGGATGGGAGGAGGAGGAGGGAGGAGAGGAGAGGAGGAGGAGGAGGTGGAGGAGAGGATGGGAGGAGGAGAGGGAGGGAGGAGAGGGAGGAGGAGGGGAGGAGGAGGGGAGGAGGAGGAGGAGAGGAGAGGAGGAGGAGGAGAGGGAGGAGAGAGGAGAGGATGAGAGGAG
>NC_060196.1:65239608-65272108 GCF_021184085.1 Oncorhynchus gorbuscha
GCTGTGGGTTAATACTCTCTCTAACAGTGGGTTAATACTCTGTAACTGTGGTTTAATACTCTCTGTAACTCTGGGTTAATACTCTCTAACTGTGGGTTAATCCTCTGTAACTGTGGGTTAATACTATCTGTAACTTGGGTTAATATACTGTAGCTGTGGGTTAATACTCTGTAGCTGTGGGTTAATACTCTGTAATTGTGGGTTAGTACTCTGTAACTGTGGGTTAATACTCTGTAACTGTGGGTTAATACTCTGTAATTGTAGGTTAGTACTCTCTGTAACTGTGGGTTAGTACTCTATAATTGTGGGTTAATACACTGTAACTGTGGGTTAATACTCTGTAGCTGTGGGTTAATACTCTCTGTAACTGTGGGTTAATACTCTGTAACTGTGGGTTAATACTCTCTGTAACTGTGGGTTAATACTCTGTAATTGTGGGTTAGTACTCTGTAACTGTGGGTTAATACTCTGTAACTGTGGGTTAATACTCTGTAACTGTGGGTTAGTACTCTCTGTAACTGTGGGTTAATACTCTGTAACTGTGGGTTAGTACTCTGTAACTGTGGGTTAATACTCTGTAACTGTGGGTTAATACTCTCTGTAACTGTGGGTTAATACTCTGTAACTGTGGGTTAATACTCTGTAACTGTGGGTTAATACTCTGTAACTGTGGGTTAATACTCTGTAATTGTGGGTTAGTACTCTCTGTAACTGTGGGTTAATACTCTGTAATTGTGGGTTAGTACTCTCTGTAACTGTGGGTTAATCCTCTCCGAGTATAGAAGAGCAACAATGACCTCAGAGTCTATCTTTTTTTTGGGCCTTTCTAGGGAGTTTTTCGTGGCCACCGTGCTTTTACACCTGCATTGCTTGTTGATTGGGGTTTTAGGCTGGGTTTCTGTACAGCACTTTGAGATATCAGCTGATGTTTGAAGGGCTATATAAATACATTTATTTTATTTGATAAAAAAAAGTAACAATAACGAGGCTATATGCAGGGGGTACCGGTAAATCAAATCAAATCAAATCAAATTTTATTTGTCACATACACATGGTTAGCAGATGTTAATGCGAGTGTAGCGAAATGCTTGTGCTTCTAGTTCCGACAATGCAGTAAATGTCTGGGGGTACAGGTTAGAGGACATTTGTACATGTAGGTAGGGGTAAAGAGTGAGTAGAAACAGTGAGTAGAAACAGTGTAAAAACAAAGGGGGGGCCAATGTTAAGGAACTTAAAACTCTCCACCCGTTCAGCCCTCTTTTTCCCGTAGCTCCTTTGCCTTGATCACATTGAGAGAGAGCTTGTGGCACCACACTGTCGGGAATCAGGCCTACCACTGTTGTGTCGTCAGCAAACTTAATAATGGTGTCGGAGTTGTGCTTGGCCATGCAGTCATGGTGAACAGGGAGTACAGGAGGGGACTAAGCACGCACCCCTGAGGGGCTCCGTGTTGAGGATCAGCATAGCAGCTGTGTTGTTGCTGTGAGAGAAAGAGAGAGAGGGGGAGAGGGAGAGAGAGAGGGAGAGAGAGGGAGAGAGAGAGAGAGAGAGAGAGAGAGACAGAGAGAGAGACAGAGAGAGAGAGAGAGAGAGAGAGAGAGAGAGAGAGAGAGAGAGAGAGAGAGAGAGAGAGAGAGAGAGACAGAGAGTGAGAGAGACAGAGAGAGAGAGAGAGAGAGAGAGAGAGAGAGAGAGAGAGAGAGAGAGACAGAGAGAGAGAGAGAGAGACAGAGAGAGGGGGGGGGGAAGAGCGAGATAGAATAAAGAGAGAGAGAGAGAGAGACAGAGAGAGAGAGAGACAGAGAGAGATACTCACCAGCTTTCTTCCAGATTTCTTCAGGTACGTATCCGGTCGTCACTGGTCTATGGAGAAGATCCCGGTGAATCTCTAGAAGACAGACACACAGCCCAGTCAACCAGTAGACAGACACACAGCCCAGTCAACCAGTAGACAGACACACAGCCCAGTCAACCAGTAGACAGACACACAGCCCAGTCAACCAGTAGACAGACACACAGCCCAGTCAACCAGTAGACAGACACACAGCCCAGTCAACCAGTAGACAGACACACAGCCCAGTCAACCAGTAGACAGACACACAGCCCAGTCAACCAGTAGACAGACACGCAGCCCAGTCAACCAGTAGACAGACACACAGCCCAGTCAACCAGTAGACAGACACACAGCCCAGTCAACCAGTAGGCAGACACACAGCCCAGTCAACCAGTAGGCAGACACACAGCCCAGTCAACCAGTAGACAGACACACAGCCCAGTCAACCAGTAGACAGACACACAGCCCAGTCAACCAGTAGACAGACACACAGCCCAGTCAACCAGTAGACAGACACACAGCCCAGTCAACCAGTAGACAGACACACAGCCCAGTCAACCAGTAGACAGACACACAGCCCAGTCAACCAGTAGGCAGACACACAGCCCAGTCAACAGACACACAGCCCAGTCACAGACAGACACACAGCCCAGTCAACCAGTAGACAGACACACAGCCCAGTCAACCAGTAGACAGACACACAGCCCAGTCAACCAGTAGACAACCAGTAGACAGACACACAGCCCAGTCAACCAGTAGACAGACACACAGCCCAGTCAACCAGTAGACAGACACACAGCCCAGTCAACCAGTAGACAGACACGCAGCCCAGTCAACCAGTAGACAGACACGCAGCCCAGTCAACCAGTAGACAGACACACAGCCCAGTCAACCAGTAGACAGACACACAGCCCAGTCAACCAGTAGACAGACACACAGCCCAGTCAACCAGTAGACAGACACACAGCCCAGTCAACCAGTAGGCAGACACACAGCCCAGTCAACCAGTAGGCAGACACACAGCCCAGTCAACCAGTAGACAGACACACAGCCCAGTCAACCAGTAGACAGACACACAGCCCAGTCAACCAGTAGACAGACACACAGCCCAGTCAACCAGTAGACAGACACACAGCCCAGTCAACCAGTAGACAGACACACAGCCCAGTCAACCAGTAGACAGACACACAGCCCAGTCAACCAGTAGACAGACACACAGCCCAGTCAACCAGTAGACAGACACACAGCCCAGTCAACCAGTAGACAGACACACAGCCCAGTCAACCAGTAGACAGACACACAGCCCAGTCAACCAGTAGACAGACACACAGCCCAGTCAACCAGTAGACAGACACACAGCCCAGTCAACCAGTAGACAGACACACAGCCCAGTCAACCAGTAGACAGACACACAGCCCAGTCAACCAGTAGACAGACACACAGCCCAGTCAACCAGTAGACAGACACACAGCCCAGTCAACCAGTAGACAGACACACAGCCCAGTCAACTTGTGATAAAACTAACACCAGTGAAAGGTCATGTAGTCATGGAGTAGGGTTGGACCCCAAGTCGACAGGTCTATTCCTAGTCTGGACAGGAAGGGAACAGACATAGCTACTGTCTATCTAGTGTCTGTTTCATTGATTGATTGGCTGACTGATTGATTGATCAAGCCTTGTGTCATACCTCGGGTGTTACTGGCTGGGCTCAGGCGTGGTGACAGGTACCATAATAAATATACTGTACTAAACAACACTAAGATACTGATAACTGATACTATACTATAATGTAGATAGTTATACCTGTAGTGAGGTCGTCCTGTCCTGTAGGACTGTGCTGTCTGCTCTGGGTCCTGTCTGATAACTGATACTACACTATAATGTAGATAGTTATACCTGTAGTGAGGTCGTCCTGTCCTGTAGGACTGTGCTGTCTGCTCTGGGTCCTGTCTGATAACTGATACTATAATGTAGATAGTTATACCTGTAGTGAGGTCGTCCTGTCCTGTAGGACTGTGCTGTCTGCTCTGGGTCCTGTCTGATAACTGATACTACACTATAATGTAGATAGTTATACCTGTAGTGAGGTCGTCCTGTCCTGTAGGACTGTGCTGTCTGCTCTGGGTCCTGTCTGATAACTGATACTATAATGTAGATAGTTATACCTGTAGTGAGGTCGTCCTGTCCTGTAGGACTGTGCTGTCTGCTCTGGGTCCTGTCTGATAACTGATACTACACTATAATGTAGATAGTTATACCTGTAGTGAGGTCGTCCTGTCCTGTAGGACTGTGCTGTCTGCTCTGGGTCCTGTCTGATAACTGATACGACACTATAATGTAGATAGTTATACCTGTAGTGAGGTCGTCCTGTCCTGTAGGACTGTGCTGTCTGCTCTGGGTCCTGCTGGCTCCTTTTTTCAGGTCATCCGCATCGCTGTATCGTCTGATCCAGTAGTTAAGCTCCTCCCTGTCGGCCTCCTGGCAGCGCCGCAGCACGGTGAGAGAACGCCTCGTCTTCTCCACCATGTCCATGATGCAGTTCAGCAGCTGAGGAGGAGGAAGGTACTGTATCAGGGGAAGGTACTGTATCAGGAAGGTACTGTATCAGGAGGAAGGTACTGTATCAGGGGGAAGGTACTGTATCAGGGGAAGGTACTGTATCAGGGGAAGGTACTGTATCAGGGGGAAGGTACTGTATCAGGGGGAAGGTACTGTATCAGGGGAAGGTACTGTATCAGGGGGAAGGTACTGTATCAGGGGAAGGTACTGTATCAGGAAGGTACTGTATCAGGAGGAAGGTACTGTATAAGGGGGAAGTTACTGTATCAGGGGGAAGGTACTGTATCAGGGGGAAGGTACTGTATCAGGAGGAAGGTACTGTATCAGGGGGAAGGTACTGTATCAGGGAGAAGGTACTGTATCAGGAAGGTACTGTATCAGGAGGAAGGTACTGTATCAGGGGGAAGGTACTGTAAAAGGGGAAGGTACTGTATCAGGGGGAAGGTACTGTATCAGGAGGAAGGTACTGTATCAGGGGGAAGGAACTGTATCAGGGGAAGGTACTGTATCAGGAGGAAGGTCCTGTATCAGGGGAAGGTACTGTATCAGGAGGAAGGTACTGTATCAGGGGAAGGTACTGTATCAGGAGGAAGGTACTGTATCAGGAAGGTACTGTATCAGGGGAAGGTACTGTATCAGGGGGAAGGTACTGTATCAGGAATGTACTGTATCAGGGGAAGGTACTGTATCAGGGGAAGGTACTGTATCAGGGGGAAGGTACTGTATCAGGGGGAAGGTACTGTATCAGGGGAAGGTACTGTATCAGGGGGAAGGTACTGTATCAGGGGAAGGTACTGTATCAGGGGAAGGTACTGTATCAGGGGAAGGTACTGTATCAGGGGAAGGTACTGTATCAGGGGAAGGTACTGTATCAGGGGAAGGTACTGTATCAGGGGAAGGTACTGTATCAGGAAGGTACTGTATCAGGAGGAAGGTACTGTATCAGGGGGAAGGTACTGTATCAGGGGAAGGTACTGTATCAGGGGAAGGTACTGTATCAGGGGGAGGGTACTGTATCAGGAAGGTACTGTATCAGGAGGAAGGTACTGTATCAGGGGAAGGTACTGTATCAGGGGGAAGGTACTGTATCAGGGGGAAGGTACTGTATCAGGGGAAGGTACTGTATCAGGGGAAGGTACTGTATCAGGGGAAGGTACTGTATCAGGGGAAGGTACTGTATCTGGGGGAAGGTACTGTATCAGGAGGAAGGTACTGTATCAGGAAGGTACTGTATCAGGGGGAAGGTACTGTATCAGGGGGAAGGTACTGTATCAGGGGGAAGGTACTGTATCAGGGGGAAGTTACTGTATCAGGGGGAAGGTACTGTATCAGGGGGAAGGTACTGTATCAGGAGGAAGGTACTGTATCAGGGGGAAGGTACTGTATCAGGGAGAAGGTACTGTATCAGGAAGGTACTGTATCAGGAGGAAGGTACTGTATCAGGGGGAAGGTACTGTAAAAGGGGAAGGTACTGTATCAGGGGGAAGGTACTGTATCAGGAGGAAGGTACTGTATCAGGAGGAAGGTACTGTATCAGGGGGAAAGTACTTTATCAGGAGGAAGGTACTGTATCAGGGGGAAGGTACTGTATCAGGGGAAGGTACTGTATCAGGAGGAAGGTCCTGTATCAGGGGAAGGTACTGTATCAGGAGGAAGGTACTGTATCAGGGGAAGGTACTGTATCAGGAGGAAGGTACTGTATCAGGAAGGTACTGTATCAGGGGAAGGTACTGTATCAGGGGGAAGGTACTGTATCAGGGGGAAGGTACTGTATCAGGAATGTACTGTATCAGGGGAAGGTACTGTATCAGGGGGAAGGTACTGTATCAGGGGAAGGTACTGTATCAGGGGAAGGTACTGTATCAGGGGGAAGGAAGGTACTGTATCAGGGGAAGGTACTGTATCAGGGGGAAGGTACTGTATCAGGGGAAGGTACTGTATCAGGGGAAGGTACTGTATCAGGGGAAGGTACTGTATCAGGGGAAGGTACTGTATCAGGGTACTGTAAGGTACTGTATCAGGGGGAAGGTACTGTATCAGGGGAAGGTACTGTATCAGGGGAAGGTACTGTATCAGGGGAAGGTACTGTATCAGGGGAAGGTACTGTATCAGGGGAAGGTACTGTATCAGGGGAAGGTACTGTATCAGGGGGAAGGTACTGTATCAGGGGAAGGTACTGTATCAGGGGAAGGTACTGTATCAGGGGAAGGTACTGTATCAGGGGAAGGTACTGTATCAGGGGAAGGTACTGTATCAGGGGAAGGTACTGTATCAGGGGAAGGTACTGTATCTGGGGGAAGGTACTGTATCAGGAGGAAGGTACTGTATCAGGAAGGTACTGTATCAGGGGAAGGTACTGTATCAGGGGAAGGTACTGTATCAGGGGAAGGTACTGTATCAGGGGAAGGTACTGTATCAGGGGAAGGTACTGTATCAGGGGAAGGTACTGTATCTGGGGGAAGGTACTGTATCAGGAGGAAGGTACTGTATCAGGGGAAGGTACTGTATCAGGGGAAGGTACTGTATCAGGGGGAAGGTACTGTATCAGGAAGGTACTGTATCAGGAGGAAGGTACTGTATCAGGGGGAAGGTACTGTATCAGGGGGAAGGTACTGTATCAGGGGGAAGGTACTGTATCAGGGGAAGGTACTGTATCAGGGGAAGGTACTGTATCAGGGGAAGGTACTGTATCAGGGGAAGGTACTGTATCAGGGGGAAGGTACTGTATCAGGGGAAGGTACTGTATCAGGGGAAGGTACTGTATCAGGAAGGTACTGTATCAGGAAGGTACTGTATCAGGAGGGAGGTACTGTATAAGGGGGAAGGTACTGTATCAGGGGAAGGTACTGTATCAGGGGAAGGTACTGTATCAGGGGAAGGTACTGTATCAGGGGGAAGGTACTGTATCAGGGGGAAGGTACTGTATCTGGGGGAAGGTACTGTATCAGGAGGAAGGTACTGTATCAGGGGAAGGTACTGTATCAGGGGAAGGTACTGTATCAGGGGGAAGGTACTGTATCAGGAAGGTACTGTATCAGGAGGAAGGTACTGTATCAGGGGAAGGTACTGTATCAGGGGAAGGTACTGTATCAGGGGAAGGTACTGTATCAGGGGGAAGGTACTGTATCAGGGGAAGGTACTGTATCAGGGGAAGGTACTGTATCAGGGGGAAGGTACTGTATCAGGGGAAGGTACTGTATCAGGGGGAAGGTACTGTATCAGGGGAAGGTACTGTATCAGGAAGGTACTGTATCAGGAAGGTACTGTATCAGGAGGGAGGTACTGTATAAGGGGGAAGGTACTGTATCAGGGGAAGGTACTGTATCAGGGGAAGGTACTGTATCAGGGGAAGGTACTGTATCAGGGGGAAGGAACTGTATCAGGGGAAGGTACTGTATCAGGGGGAAGGTACTGTATCAGGAGGAAGGTACTGTATCAGGAGGAAGGTACTGTATCAGGGGGAAGGTACTGTATCAGGAGGAAGGTACTGTATCAGGGGAAGGTACTGTATCAGGGGAAGGTACTGTATCAGGAAGGTACTGTATCAGGGAGAAGGTACTGTATCAGGGGAAGGTACTGTATCAGGGGAAGGTACTGTATCAGGGGGAAGGTACTGTATCAGGAAGGTACTGTATCAGGAGGAAGGTACTGTATCAGGGGGAAGGTACTGTATCAGGGGAAGGTACTGTATCAGGGGAAGGTACTGTATCAGGGGGAAGGTACTGTATCTGGGGGAAGGTACTGTATCAGGAGGAAGGTACTGTATCAGGAAGGTACTGTATCAGGGGAAGGTACTGTATCAGGGGGAAGGTACTGTATCAGGAAGGTACTGTATCAGGGGGAAGGTACTGTATCAGGGGAAGGTACTGTATCAGGGGGAAGGTACTGTATCAGGAGGAATGTACTGTATCAGGGGAAGGTACTGTATCAGGGAGAAGGTACTGTATCAGGGAGAAGGTACTGTATCAGGGGGAAGGTACTGTATCAGGGGGAAGGTACTGTATCAGGGGGAAGGTACTGTATCAGGGGGAAGGTACTGTATCAGGAAGGTAGCAATCATTTGCAGACATCTGCAGCACTGCAATTATTTAAATTTGAGTCATTTAGCAGACGCTCTTACCCAGAGCCACTTGCAGTTATGCACTTGACTCAAGTATGCGGGTTGGCCAATGTGTGTTCTCGTTCTTTAAAAACGGTATAAATGAGTCTTTATTGGCACTTTCTCACACTGCACTGTTACCTGTAGAGCCAAGCCTTCTGCCTGTTGCTGGGGCATGTCTGTAGTTTTGTCTGTTACAGTATGAACACAGGTTTTGTATGCTGCAAAAATGAATTGCATGCACATATTTGGCTTCCTAATACATACATACTGTAATGCTTCTTCTTGAAATCACATGTACCAACACACTCTCTATAAGCCACACAGACACAGGCACAGGCACAGGCACAGGCACTGGCACAGATACAGACACAAATAGACACAGACACAGGTACAGACACAGGCACAGGCACTGGCACAGGTACAGACAGAAATAGACACAGACACAAATAGACACAGACACATATACAGACACTGGCACAGGTACAGACACAAATAGACACAGACACAAATAGACACAGACACATATACAGACACAGATACAGGTACAGGTACAGACACAGGCACAGGCACAGGCACAGGTACAGACACAGGCACAGACACAGGCACAGGCCTACAGGTACAGACACAGACACAGACACAAATAGACACAGACACATATACAGACACAGGTACAGGTACAGGTACAGGCACAGGCACAGGCACAGGCACAGGCACAGGCACAGGCACAGGCACAGGCACAGACACACATGCATATACAGACACAGGTACAGGTACAGGTACAGACACAGGTACAGACACGGGTATGGGTACAGGTACAGGTACATATATGGGTACAGGTACAGGTACAGACACAGGTACAGGTACAGATACAGGTACAGGTACAGATACAGGTACAGGTACAGATACAGGTACAGGTACAGATACAGACACTACAGATACAGACACTACAGGTACAGATACAGACACTACAGATACAGGTACAGGTACAGGTACAGATACAGGTACAGGTACAGATACAGGTACAGATACAGGTACAGGTACGGGTAAAGATACAGGTACAGATACAGGTACAGATACAGTACAGGTACAGATACAGGTACAGGTACAGATACAGATACAGGTACAGATACAGTACAGGTACAGATACAGTACAGATACAGTACAGGTACAGATACAGGTACAGGTACAGATACAGGTACAGATACAGGTACAGGTACAGATACAGGTACAGATACAGTACAGGTACAGATACAGGTACAGATACAGTACAGGTACAGATACAGTACAGGTACAGATACAGTACAGATACAGTACAGGTACAGATACAGGTACAGGTACAGATACAGGTACAGATACAGGTACAGGTACAGATACAGGTACAGGTACAGGTACAGGTACAGGTACAGATACAGTTGGTATAGTAATAAAAATGTTATTACTTTTCTTACATGGTCAAGGTGCTTCCATTCCTCCCCCCATTCTCTGTCTGTCAACCGGTGGTCGATCACCTCTTCCTGACGAGCCCCGTGCATTCCTTCATCAATCAGGAGAGAGAGGGGGAGAGAGAAAGTTCAAGTCTGTGGAGCAAGATACGAGTGCCCTGTCTTCCCTCCATCCTCTCTCCACTGTCCCCTCCATCCTCTCTCCACTGTCCCCTCCATCCTCTCTCCACTGTCCCCTCCATCCTCTCTCCACTGTCCCCTCCATCCTCTCTCTACTGTCCCCTCCATCCTCTCTCCACTGTCCCCTCCATCCTCTCTCCACTGTCCCCTCCATCCTCTCTCCACTGTCCCCTCCATCCTCTCTCCACTGTCCCCTCCATCCTCTCTCCACTGTCCCCTCCATCCTCTCTCCACTGTCCCCTCCATCCTCTCTCCACTGTCCCCTATGTTTGTTTTCAAGTTATTAAACAACTCCATTCCACTAAGTTTGATTCTCCTGTGCCTGACTTCCACCTATACACACGAATCACTGACAAAACATGAAGTCAGCAGGAGACGGTACCCCAGCCATGGAGGTGGAGGAGCGCTTCATGGAACATATGGAGATGATTTACAATCTGAGCGCTGCCATGGATCGTGTTGTCCAGAATATGGACCGCTGGGAGTTTTTCCAGCGCCTCCACCAGCACAACCAGGGTCTCCCCTGAGCGCCCCTATCGTGCCTGAACCCAGCAGGATCCATCTATCCATACCACAGGGGTACGACGGAGATGCTGCCGGCTGCCATGGTTTCCTCCTCAAACTAAGCCTGTACCTGGCCACAGTCCACCCAGCTCGACCGTGAGAAGAGTTGCGCCCCCGTCTCATGCCTCACCGGGAAAGCCCTGGAGTGGGCCAGCGCTGTGTGTGGAGAAGAGAATGCAGCGTTGGACCAATTTTGAGGAGTTCACCTGCCATTTCAGGACAGTATTCAGCCACCCACCCGAAGGCAGAGCAGCGGATCAGCGCCTCTATCATTTAAGGCAGGAGACGAGGAGCGCCCAGGAGGCAGCAGGCAGGGTACTCTGGCGTCACCCCAGGTGAGTCGGCACCATTCTTATCCAGAGCCCTCTGTTGCACATATGTTTGTCTCTGTCACTTTTCCTGAATGTTCGCCGTTTTCCCAGCATTCGGTGCTAGTGGATTCAGGCGCGGCTGGGAATATCATTAATAAAGTGTTCCTGTGGTTGTGCCTTTCCCCTGTTTACGCCTTAGATAGTCGACGATTAGGGTTTATCAGGGAGGCCACCGCTCCTTTGGTAACGCAGGGGGATCACAGGGAAAGGATTAGTCTTTTAGCTATTTTACCTCATAGTTTAGGGACCCCTATTGTTACTGTGGATATGCCTTTCCCTGTTCATGCCTTAGATAGTCGACCATTAGGGTCAGGGTTTATCAGGGAGGTCACCACACCTTTGTGTATGATAACGCGGGAGGGTCACAAGGAAAAGATTAGTCTTTTCCTTATTGATTCTCCTGCGTATTCTGTGGTGCTAGGCCTACCCTGGTTAGCTTGTCATAACCACACTGTTTCTTGGCCACAGAGGGCTCTCACGGGGTGGTCGTGAGAGTGTTCAGGTAGGTGTTTAGGGGTTTCCGTTGGTGCTACTACGAGTCCAGACCAGGTCTCCGAATTGCCGATTTGGCTCTCGCTTTCTGTAAAAAGAAGGCGACTCAATTACCACTCAACGGGGATATTGTGCGATAAATCTCCTGGTAGACACTGCACTTCCCAGGAGTCAAGTGTATCCCCTGTCGCAAGAGGAGACGGTGGCTATGGAGACATATGTCTCTGAATCCCTGCTTCAGGGGTACATTCGGCCATCCACTTCACCTGCCTCCTCAAGTTTCTTTTTTGTGATGAAGAAGGATGGAGATTTGCGCCCGTGTATCGACTATCAATCAAATCACGGTGAGGTAGTTACCCACTAACTCTTATCGCTACGACGAATGCACAGGGCGCGCTTCTTCACTAAACTGGATCTCAGGAGACCTGGTGCGTATCCGGAAGGGAGACGAGTGGAAGACGGCATTTAGTACCACCTCAGGGCATTATGAGTACCTAGTCACGCCGTATGGGTTGATGAATGCTCCATCAGTCTTCCAATCCTTTGCAGACAAGATTTTCAGAGACCTGCACGGTCAGGGTGTAGTGGTGTATATTGATGACATTCTGAGCATGTGTCTCTGGTGCGCAGAGTGTTTGGTACGTAAAGGCTGAGAAATGCCTGTTCTTCCGACAGTCCGTCTCCTTCCATCAGTATCGGATTTCCACGTCAGGAGTGGAGATGGAGAGCAGCCTTGCTGCTCCCATTACTTCACTGCTAAAGGGAGCACTTGCAGAGGCACTTTTAGGCACCTGAAGGCTGTTGGCTCATCCGGATCCCTCTTTGCTGTTCATAGTGGAGGTGGACACATCCGAAGATGGGATAGGAGCAGTGCTCTCTCAGCGCTCAAGTACGACCGCTGAAGCTCCGCCCCTGTGTCTTCTTTTCGAAGAAGCTCAACTTGGCGGTGAGAAACTATGATGAGACCGGGAGCTGTTGGCTGTCGTCAAGGCTTTGAAGGCATGGAGACATTGGCTTGAGGGGGCTAAACACCCTTTTCTCATCTGGACTGACCATTGCAATCAGGAGTACATTCAGGAGGCGAGGAGATTGAATCCTCGCCAGGCAAGGTGGGACACGTTTTTCACCCGTTTTGTGTTTACCCTCTCTTACAGACCAGACTCCCATAACGTTAAGGCAGACGCACTGTCCCGGCTGTATGACACAGAGGAGCTGTCCATGGATCCCACTCCCATACTCGTGTTTGGTAGCACCAGTTGGAGCTGGACGCGGATATTTAGCGGGCGTCACGTGCTGAGCCCTCTCCCCCTGAGTGTCCCGCTGGGTGTCTGTACGTTCTGTCTGCTGTCCGCGCCCGACTGATCTATTGGGCTCACACGTCACCCTCCTCTGGTCATCCTGGGATAGGTTGGACGATGCGCTGTCTTGATGGGAGGTACTGGTGGCCCACGTGAGGGTTTATGTTTCCTCCTGCTCAGTGTGCGCCCAGAGCAAGGCTCCTAGACACCTGCCCAGAGGTACGTTTTACAACCCTTACCCATATTTACAACCCTTACCCGTATTTACAACCCTTACCCGTATTTACAACCCTTACCCGTATTTACAACCCTTACCCATATTTACAACCCTTACCCGTATTTACAACCATTTACAACCCTTACCCGTATTTACAACCCTTACCCGTATTTACAACATTTACCCGTATTTATAACCTTTACCCGTATTTACAACCTTTACCCGTATTTACAACCCTTACCCGTATTTACAACCCTTACCCGTATTTACAACCCTTACCCGTATTTACAACCCTTACTCGTATTTACAACCCTTACCTGTATTTACAACCCTTACCCTTATTTACAACCCTTACCCTTATTTACAACCCTTACCTGTATTTACAACCCTTACCCGTATTTACAACCCTTACCCGTATTTACAACCCTTACCCGTATTTACAACCCTTACCCGTATTTACAACCCTTACCCGTATTTACAACCCTTACCCTTATTTACAACCCTTACCCGTATTTACAACCCTTACCCGTATTTACAACCTTTACCCGTATTTACAACCCTTACCCGTATTTACAACCCTTACCCGTATTTACAACCTTTACCCGTATTTACAACCTTTACCCATATTTACAACCTTTACCCATATTTACAACCTTTACCCATATTTACAACCTTTACCCATATTTATAACCTTTACCCATATGTACAACCCTTACCCATATTTATAACCTTTACCCATATGTACAACCCTTACCCATATTTACAACCCTTACCCATATTTACAACCTTTACCCATATTTACAACCTTTACCCATATTTACAACCTTTACCCATATTTACAACCTTTACCCATATTTATAACCTTTACCCATTTATAACCTTTACCCGTATTTATAACCCTTACCCGTATTTATAACCCTTACCCGTATTTACAACCCTTACCCGTATTTACAACCCTTACCCGTATTTACAACCCTTACCCGTATTTACAACCTTTACCCGTATTTACAACCTTTACCCGTATTTACAACCTTTACCCATATTTACAACCTTTACCCATATTTATAACCTTTACCCATATTTATAACCTTTACCCATATTTACAACCTTTACCCATATTTACAACCCTTACCCATATTTACAACCCTTACCCATATTTACAACCTTTACCCATATTTACAACCTTTACCCATATTTACAACCTTTACCCATATTTACAACCTTTACCCATATTTACAACCTTTACCCATATTTACAACCTTTACCCATATTTACAACCTTTACCCATATTTACAACCTTTACCCATATTTACAACCTTTACCCATATTTACAACCTTTACCCATATTTATAACCTTTACCCATATTTACAACCTTTACCCATATTTATAACCTTTACCCATATTTACAACCCTTACCCATATTTACAACCCTTACCCATATTTACAACCTTTACCCATATTTACAACCTTTACCCATATTTACAACCTTTACCCATATTTACAACCTTTACCCATATTTATAACCTTTACCCATATTTATAACCTTTACCCGTATTTATAACCCTTACCCGTATTTACAACCCTTACCCGTATTTACAACCCTTACCCGTATTTACAACCCTTACCCGTATTTACAACCTTTACCCGTATTTACAACCTTTACCCGTATTTACAACCTTTACCCATATTTACAACCTTTACCCATATTTATAACCTTTACCCATATTTACAACCTTTACCCATATTTACAACCCTTACCCATATTTACAACCCTTACCCATATTTACAACCTTTACCCATATTTACAACCTTTACCCATATTTACAACCTTTACCCATATTTACAACCTTTACCCATATTTACAACCTTTACCCATATTTACAACCTTTACCCATATTTATAACCTTTACCCATATTTATAACCTTTACCCATATTTACAACCTTTACCCATATTTCTAACCTTTACCCATATTTACAACCTTTACCCATATTTATAACCTTTACCCATATTTATAACCTTTACCCGTTCCACAACGGTCGCACCTGTCGGTGGATTTTTTAACGGATCTTCCACTTTCACAGGGTTACACCACGATCCTGGTCATTGTGGATCGGTTTTCGAAGTCCTGTTGTCTCCTCCCTTTACCCGGTCTCCCTACGGCCTTACAAACTGCAGAGGCCCTGTTTACACACGTTTCCGGCACTATGGGGTGCCTGAGGATATAGTGTCTGATCGGGGTCCCCAGTTCACATCAAGGGTCTGGAAGGCGTTCATGGAACGTCTGGGGATCTCGGTTAGTCTTACCTCAGGTTTTTACCCAAAGAGTAATGGGCAGGTAGAAAGAGTTAACCAGGATGTGTGTAGGTTTCTGCGGTCTTATTGCCAGGACTGGCCGGGGGAGTGGGCAGCGTTTATGCCCTGGGCAGAGAAGGCCCAGAACTCGCTCCACCACTCCTCCACTAACCTTTCTCCCTTTCAATGTGTATTGGGGTATCAGCAGGTTCTGGCTCCTTGGCATCAGACCGAGTCAGAGACCGAGGCTCCTGCGGTGGACAATTGGTTCCGGCGCGTGGAGGAAACCTGGGAGGCAGCCCACGTCCACCTTCAGCGCACCGTACTGCGCCAGACCGTCACCGCAGTGAGGCCCCGGTGTTCGCACCAGGGGACAGGGTCTGGCTCTCGACACGAAACCTGCCCCTCCGCCTGCCCTGCCGGAAGCTGGGTCCACGGTTTGTGGGGATGTTTAAAGTCATGAGGAGAGTGAACGAGGTATGTTATACGTTACAGCTACCCACCAATTACCGTATTAACCCCTCTTTCCATATGTCTCTCCTTAGGCCGGTGGTTGCCTTCCCTGCCACCTATATACACGACTCTGACACCATATTCCCTATCTAGTGCACTACTTTTGACCAGGGCCCTATAGAACCCTATTCCATATCTGGCACAACCACCCTCCCTCCCTCCCTCCCTCCCCCTCCCTCCCTCCCCCCTCCCTCCCCTCCCTCCCTCCCTCCCTCCCTCCCTCCCTCCCCCTCCCTCCCTCCCTCCCTCCCTCCCTCATAGGCCAGACATGCTAAATGTAGAGAAGTTTTTTTTAGATCAGGGACACATGTAGCTTAATGGACACAGGTCCACTCTGGAAACATCTCCTCTCTGTATTAAAATAACCTCTCTGGTTTGTGGGTAGAAAATCTGGACCTCTTGCAGGATGGACAGCACGGTTGACCCTACGGTTGACCCTATTCCTACATTCCCTCCCCTTCTTCTATTCTTCTCAGTCCTCCACATCCTTCCTCCTTCCCTCCGTCCCCCCTTTCCCCAAATCTAACCCTCTTCTTCCATCCTTACCCAGTGGTCGTGGTCTCTCCCTGAGCTCGCGGTGGTTGTGGTTGGGGTGGCGGTAGTGTGGTGAGTCTCTGTAATGGTTTGTGATGGCCATGTCGTCCAGCCGGTAGTGCTGTGGGGGCGGGGGAGGGGGCGGCGTGGGGTGTCCATGGGCCAGGCCGTTAGGTTGGTAGGAGAGACCGTTGGAGGGGCTGAACCGTTGGCCTGCCGGGCTGATCGTACAGAGTCTCTTACTGGAGGTCTCCAGGTGCAGGGGGCCATCCCTGTCGAAGCCATTCACTTTGGTTCTGGAGGAGGAGAGGGGACAGAGACGAGGAGAGGGGGAGGGAATAGAGAGGAGGAGGAGGAGGAGGAGAGGGGACAGAGAGGAGGTGGAGGGAATAGAGAGAAGGAGAGGGAACAGAGAGGAGGAGGAGGGGGAGGGAAGAGAGGAAGTGGAGGGAATAGAGAGAAGGAGGGAGGGGAGGGGGGGGGAAGAGAGGAGGTGGAGGGAATAGAGAGGAGGAGGAGGTGAGGGGAGAGAATAGAGAGGAGGAGGAGGAGGAGGAGAGGGGGAGGGAATAGGAATAGGAGGAGGAGGAGGGAATAGAGAGAGGAGGAGGAGAGGGAACAGAGAGGAGGAGGAGGAGGGGGAGGGAAGAGAGGAAGTGGAGGGAATAGAGAGAAGGAGGAGGGGAGGGGAGAGGGAAGAGAGGAGGTGGAGGGAATAGAGAGAAGGAGGAGGTGAGGGGGGGAGAGAATAGAGAGGAGGAGGAGGAGGAGGAGAGGGGGATGAGGGAATAGAGGGAGGTGGAGGGAATAGAGAGAGAGGAGAGGGAACAGAGAGGAGGGAGGGGGAGGGAAGAGAGGAAGTGGAGGGAATAGAGAGAAGGAGGGGAACAGGAGGAGGGGGGGGGAGGAAGAGGAGGTGGAGGGAATAGAGAGAAGGAGGAGGTGAGGGGGAGAGAATAGAGAGGAGGAGGAGGAGGAGGAGGAGGGGGAGGGAATAGAGAGGAGGAGGAGGAGAGGGAATAGAGAGGAGGAGGAGGAGAGGGAATAGAGAGGAGGAGGAGGAGAGGGGGAGGGAATAGAGAGGAGGAGGAGGAAAGGGGGAGGGAATAGAGAGGGAGGAGGAGGAGAGGGAATAGAGAGGAGGAGGAGGAGGAGGGGGAGGGAATAGAGAGGAGGAGGAGGAAAGGGGGAGGAAGAGGAGGAGAAGAGGGGGAGGGGGAGGGAATAGAGAGGAGGAGGAGGAGAGACGGGGAGGGAAAAGAGAGGAGGAGGAGGAGGAGGAGGATGAGAGGGGGAAGGAACAGAGAGGAGGAGGAGGAGAGGAGGAGGGAACAGAGGAAGAGGAGGAAGAAGAGAGGGGGAGGGAATAGAGAGGAGGAGGAGAGGGGGAGGGAATAGAGAGGAGGAGGAGGAGGAGAGGGGGAGGAGGAAGAGAGGGGGAGGGAACAGAGAGGAAGAAAGACAGTGAGAAAGAGCTTTAGAAGAAGTTGTCCCAAAGGCACCCTATTCCTTACATAGTGCACTTCTTTTGACCAGAGTCCTGTGGGCCATTTGATCCCGGAGAAACAAGGCTTTAGAAGAAGGTACCCATCATTACACAGGGTGTTTACTCTGTCTACTATAGAAGGGACCCATCATGACACAGGGTCCATCATGACACAGGGTCCATCATGACACAGGGTGTTTACTCTGTCTACTATAGAAGGGACCCATCATGACACAGGGTCCATCATGACACAGGACCCATCATGACACAGGGCGTTATTGTTATTGTGTGCGTGTGTGTACGTGTGTGTACGTGTGTGTGTGTGTGTGTGTGTGTGTGTGTGTGTGTGTGTGTGTGTGTGTGTGTGTGTGTGTGTGTGTGTGTGTGTGTGTGTGTGTGTGTGTGTGTGTGTGTGTGTGTGTGTGTGTGTGTGTGTGTGTGTGTGTGTGTGTGTGTGTACGTGTACGTGTCCGTGTGTACGTGTGTGTGTGTGTGTGTATTTATTTCACCTTTATTTAACCAGGTAGGCTAGTTGAGAACAAGTTCTCATTTACAACCCTGGCCAAGATAAAGCAAAGCAGTTCGACACATACAACGACACAGAGTTACACATGGGGGGTGAAACAAACATACAGTCAATAATACAGTAGAAAAATAAGTCTATATACGATGTGAGCAAATGAGGTGAGATAAGGGAGGTAAAGGCAAAAAAAGGCCATGGTGGCAAAGTAAATACAATATAGCAAGTAAAACACTGGAATGGTAGATTTGCAGTGGAAGAATGTGCAAAGTAGAGATAAATATAATGGGGTGCAAAGAAGCAAAATAAATAAATTAAATACAGTTGGGAAAGAGGTAGTTGTCTAGGCTAAATTATAGGTGGGCTATGTACAGGTGCAGTAATCTGTGAGTGCGTATGTTATCGTGTGTGTCTATGTGTGTGTGTCTATGTGTGTGTGTCTATGTGTGTGTGTAGTGCGTATGTTATCGTGTGTGTGTCTATGTGTGTGTGTAGTGCGTATGTTATCGTGTGTGTGTGTGTCTATGTGTGTGTGTAGTGCGTATGTTATCGTGTGTGTCTATGTGTGTGTGTAGTGCGTATGTTATCGTGTGTGTGTGTGTATGTGTGTGTGTGTAGTGGGTATGTTATCGTGTGTGTGTGTCTATGTGTGTGTGTAGTGTGTGTGTGTGTGTGTAGTGGGTATGTTATCGTGTGTGTGTGTATATTGCATATGTTATCGTGTGTGTGTGTGTGTGTAGTGGGTATGTTATCGTGTGTGTGTGTGCATGTGTATCTGTGTATATGTGTGTGTATCTGTGTGTATGTGTGTGTGTGTAGTAACAGATTGTACTTCTTAATGAGGTGTTTTCATGGTCTCCTAATACTTATCCATCTCAGACCATATGCTCCACAGACACAACTTCTTCCCCACAATGCTCACTCCCCTCCCCTCCTCGCCACAATGCTCACTCCCCTACCCTCCTCCCCACAATGCTCACTCCCCTCTCCTCCTCCCCACAATGCTCACTCCCCTCCCCTCCTCCCCACAATGCTCACTCCCCTCCTCCCCACTAGCTAACTCAACGGCTGGAATATGTTTCTGAAACAGAGGATTTAACAGGTTCTCTCTCTCTCTCTCTCTCTGCCTCTCTCTCTGCCTCTCTCTCTGCCTCTCTCTCTCTCTCTCTCTCTCTCTCTCTCTCTCTCTCTCTCTGCCTCTCTCTCTGCCTCTCTCTCTCTCTCTCTGCCTCTCTCTCTGCCCCTCTCTCTCTCTCTCTGCCCCTCTCTCTCTGCCTCTCTCAATTCAATTCAAGGGCTTTATTGGCATGGGAAACATGTGTTAACATTGCCAAAGCAAGTGAGGTAGATAATATATAAAGTGAATATATAAAGTGAAATAAACAATAAAAATTAACAGTAAACATTACACATACAGAAGTCTCTCTCTCTCGGTCTCTCTCTCTCACTCTCAATTTCAATTTCTATATTATTAACAGAAGTTAAATAATAAATACAAAATAAAGCCAGCAGACACCAACCCCTACCTCACCTGTCAGGTGTTCTCCTCTAGAGCCAGCAGACACCAACCCCTACCTCACCTGTCAGGTGTTCTCCTCTAGAGCCAGGAGACATCAACACCAACCTCACCTGTCAGGTGTTCTCTTATAGAGCCAGGAGACATCAACCCCTACCTCACCTGTCAGGTGTTCTCCTCTAGAGCCAGGAGACATCAACCCCTACCTCACCTGTCAGGTGTTCTCCTCTAGAGCCTGCAGACATCAACCTTACCTGTCAGGTGTTCTCCTCTAGAGCCTGCAGACATCAACCTCACCTGTCAGGTGTTCTCCTCTAGAGCCTGCAGACACCAACCTCACCTGTCAGGTGTTCTCCTCTAGAGCCTGCAGACACCAACCTCACCTGTCAGGTGTTCTCCTCTAGAGCCTGCAGACACCAACCCCACCTGTCAGGTGTTCTCCTCTAGAGCCAGGAGACATCAACCTCACCTGTCAGGTGTTCTCCTCTAGAGCCTGCAGACATCAACCTCACCTGTCAGGTGTTCTCCTCTAGAGCCTGCAGACACCAACCCCAACCTCACCTGTCAGGTGTTCTCCTCTAGAGCCTGCAGACATCAACCCCTACCTCACCTGTCAGGTGTTCTCCTCTAGAGCCTGCAGACATCAACCCCTACCTCACCTGTCAGGTGTTCTCCTCTAGAGCCTGCAGACATCAACCTCACCTGTCAGGGATCTCCTCTAGAGCCTGCAGACATCAACCTCACCTGTCAGGTGTTCTCCTCTAGAGCCAGCAGACATCAACCTCACCTGTCAGGTGTTCTCCTCTAGAGCCTGCAGACACCAACCCCAACCTCACCTGTCAGGTGTTCTCCTCTAGAGCCTGCAGACACCAACCCCAACCTCACCTGTCAGGTTTTCTCCTCTAGAGCCTGCAGACACCAACCCCAACCTCACCTGTCAGGTGTTCTCCTCTAGAGCCTGCAGACATCAACCTCACCTGTCAGGTGTTCTCCTCTAGAGCCTGCAGACATCAACCTCACCTGTCAGGTGTTCTCCTCTAGAGCCAGCAGACATCAACCTCACCTGTCAGGTGTTCTCCTCTAGAGCCTGCAGACATCAACCTCACCTGTCAGGTGTTCTCCTCTAGAACCAGCAGACATCAACCTCACCTGTCAGGTGTTCTCCTCTAGAGCCTGCAGACATCAACCTCACCTGTCAGGTGTTCTCCTCTAGAGCCTGCAGACATCAACCTTACCTGTCAGGTGTTCTCCTCTAGAGCCTGGAGACATCAACCTCACCTGTCAGGTGTTCTCCTCTAGAGCCTGCAGACATCAACCTCACCTGTCAGGTTTTCTCCTCTAGAGCCTGCAGACACCAACCCCAACCTCACCTGTCATGTGTTCTCCTCTAGAGCCTGCAGACATCAACCTCACCTGTCAGGTGTTCTCCTCTAGAGCCTGCAGACATCAACCTTACCTGTCAGGTGTTCTCCTCTAGAGCCTGCAGACACCAACCTCACCTGTCAGGTGTTATCCTCTAGAGCCAGGAGACATCAACATGAACCTCACCTGTCAGGTGTTATCCTCTAGAGCCAGCAGACATCAACCCCTACCTCACCTGTCAGGTGTTCTCCTCCAGAGCCAACAGACATCAACCCCTACCTCACCTGTCAGGTGTTCTCCTCTAGAGCCAGCAGACACCAACCTAACCTGTCAGGTGTTCTCCTCTAGAGCCAGCAGACACCAACCCCTACCTCACCTGTCAGGTGTTCTCCTCCAGAGCCAGCAGACATCAACCACCACCTCACTTGTCAGGTGTTCTCCTCTAGAGCCAGCAGACACCAACCTCACCTGTCAGGTGTTCTCCTCTAGAGCCAGCAGACACCAACCCCTACCTCACCTGTCAGGTGTTCTCCTCCAGAGCCAGCAGACACCAACCCCAACCTCACCTGTCAGGTGTTCTCCTCTAGAGCCTGCAGACACCAACCCCAACCTCACCTGTCAGGTGTTCTCCTCTAGAGCCAGCAGACACCAACCCCAACCTCACCTGTCAGGTGTTATCCTCTAGAGCCAGGAGACATCAACACCAACCTCACCTGTCAGGTGTTCTCCTCTAGAGCCAGCAGACACCAACCCCTACCTCACCTGTCAGGTGTTCTCCTCTAGAGCCTGCAGACATCAACCTTACGTGTCAGGTGTTATCCTCTAGAGCCAGGAGACATCAACACCAACCTCACCTGTCAGGTGTTCTCCTCTAGAGCCAGCAGACACCAACCTCACCTGTCAGGTGTTCTCCTCTAGTGCCAGCAGACATCAACACCAACCTCACCTGTCAGGTGTTCTCCTCTAGAGCCAGCAGACACCAACCTCACCTGTCAGGTGTTCTCCTCTAGAGCCAGCAGACATCAACCTCACCTGTCAGGTGTTCTCCTCTAGAGCCTGCAGACATCAACCTTACCTGTCAGGTGTTCTCCTCTAGAGCCTGCAGACACCAACCTCACCTGTCAGGTGTTCTCCTCTAGAGCCAGCAGACATCAACCCCACCTGTCAGGTGTTATCCTCTAGAGCCAGCAGACATCAACCTCACCTGTCAGGTGTTCTCCTCTAGAGCCTGCAGACATCAACCTTACCTGTCAGGTGTTCTCTTCTAGAGCCAGCAGACATCAACCCCTAACTCACCTGTCAGGTGTTCTCCTCTAGAGCCTGCAGACATCAACATCTACCTCACCTGTCAGGTGTTCTCCTCTAGTGCCAGCAGACATCAACACCATCTCACCTATCAGGTGTTCTCCTCTAGAGCCAGCAGACACCAACCTCACCTGTCAGGTGTTATCCTCTAGAGCCAGGAGACATCAACATGAACCTCACCTGTCAGGTGTTATCCTCTAGAGCCAGCAGACATCAACCCCTACCTCACCTGTCAGGTGTTCTCCTCCAGAGCCAACAGACATCAACCCCTACCTCACCTGTCAGGTGTTCTCCTCTAGAGCCAGCAGACACCAACCTCACCTGTCAGGTGTTCTCCTCTAGAGCCAGCAGACACCAACCCCTACCTCACCTGTCAGGTGTTCTCCTCCAGAGCCAGCAGACATCAACCCCTACCTCACCTGTCAGGTGTTCTCCTCTAGAGCCAGCAGACACCAACCTCACCTGTCAGGTGTTCTCCTCTAGAGCCAGCAGACACCAACCCCTACCTCACCTGTCAGGTGTTCTCCTCCAGAGCCAGCAGACATCAACCCCTACCTCACCTGTCAGGTGTTCTCCTCTAGAGCCAGCAGACACCAACCTCACCTGTCAGGTGTTCTCCTCTAGAGCCAGCAGACACCAACCTCACCTGTCAGGTGTTCTCCTCTAGAGCCAGCAGACACCAACCTCACCTGTCAGGTGTTCTCCTCTAGAGCCAGCAGACACCAACCTCACCTGTCAGGTGTTCTCCTCTAGAGCCAGCAGACACCAACCCCTACCTCACCTGTCAGGTGTTCTCCTCCAGAGCCAGCAGACATCAACCCCTACCTCACCTGTCAGGTGTTCTCCTCTAGAGCCAGCAGACACCAACCTCACCTGTCAGGTGTTCTCCTCTAGAGCCAGCAGACACCAACCTCACCTGTCAGGTGTTCTCCTCTAGAGCCAGCAGACACCAACCTCACCTGTCAGGTGTTCTCCTCTAGAGCCAGCAGACATCAACCCCTACCTCACCTGTCAGGTGTTCTCCTCTTGCCGTTGTCGTTGATGTCTAGGAGTAGTTCTGAGGAGTCGACGGGGGAGGTGGTGGGGGAGGTGTCCAGGAGGAGCTGTTCGTGTTGTGCCAGGTACTGAGCTGGGTTCTGCTTGGCCAGACGGGCACAGTGCAGCAGTTCCCGCTGTAGGAGTGGCAGGTTGGCCTGTAGAGGGGAGACAGTGGTCAAGATCTGGATCTGCTGGGGACTGACAGACAGTACACGACACTGTATATTACCATCTGACATAGCACACAATGCAGTACCACATCATGAAATAGTGGTCCAAATCTGGACTGAGTTCTGTCTCTCAAACAGTAACACACGTCATCAAGGCAAAGGGCTTTTTGAAGAATTTCAAATATAAAAGACATTTGAATTTGTTTAACATTTTTTTGGTAACTATATGTGTTATTTCATAGTTTCATAGTTTTGATGTCTTCACTATTATTCTACAATGTAGAAAATAGTACAAATACAAAAACAACTTGAATGAGTCGGTGTGGTAAATGGACCAGTAGTGTACATGAAGACATAACCATAACAACAGCGTACACCTCACCTGAGGAGAACTAACACATACCATAACAACAGCGTCACCCTCACCTGAGGAGAACTAACACATACCATAACAACACATACCATAACAGCGTACACCTCACCTGAGGAGAACTAACACATACCATAACAACAGCGTACACCTCACCTGAGGAGAACTAACACATACCATAACAACAGCGTACACCTCACCTGAGGAGAACTAACACATACCATAACAACAGCGTACACCTCACCTCACCTGAGGAGAACTAACACATACCATAACAACAGCGTACACCTCACCTCACCTGAGGAGAACTAACACATACCATAACAACAGCGTACACCTCACCTGAGGAGAACTAACACATACCATAACAACAGCGTACACCTCACCTGAGGAGAACTAACACATACCATAACAACAGCGTACACCTCACCTCACCTGAGGAGAACTAACACATACCATAACAACAGCGTACACCTCACCTCACCTGAGGAGAACTAACACATACCATAACAACAGCGTACACCTCACCTCACCTGAGGAGAACTAACACATACCATAACAACAGCGTACACCTCACCTCACCTGAGGAGAACTAACACATACCATAACAACAGCGTACACCTCACCTCACCTGAGGAGAACTAACACATACCATAACAACAGCGTACACCTCACCTCACCTGAGGAGAACTAACACATACTATGCTCTGGTACCGTAATATGACATGCTATTATCCTCGGGGACTTGGCTGTACTTTGTGAGGCATTTACATTTGAGTAAATTAGCAGACGTTCTTATCCAGAGAGACTTATCTAGAGAGACTTTTCTATAGAGACTTATGCAGAGAGACTTATCTAGAGAGACTTATCCAGAGAGACTTATCCAGAGAGACTTATTTACATTTACATTTAAGTCATTTAGCAGACACTTATCTAGAGAGACTTATCCAGAGATACTTATCCAGAGAGACTTATCCAGAGAGACTTATCTAGAGAGACTTTTCTATAGAGACTTATCCAGAGAGACTTATTTACATTTACATTTAAGTCATTTAGCAGACACTTATCTAGAGAGACTTTTCTATAGAGACTTATGCAGAGAGACTTATCCAGAGAGACTTATCCAGAGACTTATCTAGAGAGACGTATCCAGAGAGACTTATGCAGAGAGACTTATCCAGAGACTTATCTAGAGAGACTTATCCAGAGAGACTTATGCAGAGAGACTTATGCAGAGACTTATCCAGAGAGACTTATGCAGAGACTTATCCAGAGAGACTTATCTAGAGAGACTTATCCAGAGAGACTTATGCAGAGAGACTTATCCAGAGAGACTTATCCAGAGAGACTTATGCAGAGAGACTTATGCAGAGAGACTTATCCAGAGACTTATCCAGAGAGACTTATCCAGAGAGACTTATCCAGAGAGACTTATCCAGAGAGACTTATCCAGAGACTTATCCAGAGAGACTTATCCAGAGAGACTTATCCAGAGACTTATCCAGAGACTTATCTATAGAGACTTATCCGGAGAGACTTATCTAGAGAGACTTATCCAGAGAGACTTACCTATAGAGACTTATCCAGAGAGACTTATCTATAGAGACTTATCCAGAGAGACTTATCTAGAGAGACTTATCCAGAGAGACTTACCTATAGAGACTTATCCAGAGACTTATCCAGAGACTTATCTATAGAGACTTATCCAGAGACTTATCCAGAGACTTATCCAGAGAGACTTATCTAGAGAGACTTATCCAGAGAGACTTATCTAGAGAGATGTATCCAGAGAGACTTGTCCAGGGACTTATCTATAGAGACTTATCCAGAGACTTATCTAGAGAGACTTATCCAGAGAGACTTATCCAGAGACTCATCTAGAGAGACTTATGCAGAGACTTATCTAGAGAGACTTATGCAGAGACTTATCTATAGAGACAGAGACTTATCCAGAGACTTATCTATAGAGACTTATCCAGAGACTTATCCAGAGAGACTTATCTATAGAGACGTATCCAGAGACTTATCCAGAGACTTATCCAGAGACGTATCCAGTGAGACTTATCTAGAGAGACTTATGCAGAGACTTATCTATAGAGACTTATCCAGAGACTTATCTATAGAGACTTATCCAGAGACTTATCTATAGAGACTTATCCAGAGACTTATCTATAGAGACGTATCCAGTGAGACTTATCTCGAGAGACTTATCCAGAGAGTGCTTTTTTCTTCAGCTAGGTGAGACAACCACAAATCACAGACATAGTATGTACAGTATGTAAACATTCTTAAAGTGGCATTATTAAAGTGACTAGTGTTCAATTTATTAAAGTGGCCAATGATATCAAATGTATGTTGGCAGCCACCTCTCTGTGATAGTGATGGCTGTTTAACAATCTGATGGCCTTGAGATAGAAGCTGTTTTCAATCTCTCGGTCCCAATTCTGATACAGGTGATACTGCACCTGTACTGACCTCGCCTTCTGGATGATAGCAGGCTGAACAGGCAGTGGCTTGGGTGGTTGTTGTCCTTGATGATCTTTTTGGCCTTCCTGTGACATCGGGCAGGGTAGGTGTCCTGGAGGGCAGATAGTTTTGCCCCCGGTGATGCGTTCTGCAGACCTCACTACCCTCTGGAGAGCCTTACGGTTGAGGGCGGAGCAGTTGCCGCACCAGGCGGTGATACAGCCCGCCAGGATGATCTCAATTGTGCACCCGTAAAAGTTAGTGAGGGTTTTAGGTGACAAGCCAAATTTTTCAGCCTCCTGAGGTTGAAGAGGCGCTGTTGCACCTTCTTCACCACACTGTCTGTGTGCATGGACCATTTCAGATTGTCAGTGATGTGTACAACTTGGAACTTAGAAATATCCACCTTCTCCACTCCTGTCCATTCGATGTGGATGGGGGGGTGTTCCCTCTGCTGTTTCCTGAAGTCCACGATCACCTCTTTTGTTTTACTGACGTTGAGTGTGAGGTTATTTTCTTGACACCACACTCCGAGGGCCCTCACCTCCTCCCTGTAGGCCGTCTCGTCGTTGTTGCTAATCAAGCCTACCACTGTAGTGTCATCTGCAAACTTTATGATTGAGTTGGAGGTGTGCGTGGCCACGCAGTCATGGGTGAAGGGAGTACAGGAGAGGGCTGAGAACCCTCTGTGGGGCCCCAGTGTTGAGGATCAGGGAGGTGTTGTTTCCTACCCTCACAACCTGGGGGTGGCCCGTCAGGAAGTCCAGAACCCAGTTGCACAGGGCGGGGTTGAGACCCAGGGCCTCGAGCTGAATGATGAGTTTGGAGGGTACAATGTTGTTGAATGCTGAGCTGTAGTCAATAACAGCATTCTTACATAGGTATTCCTCTTGTCCAGATGGGTTAGGGCAGTGTACAGTGGGATGGTGATTGCATCGTCTGTGGACCTATTTGGGCGGTAAGCAAATTGGAGTGGGTCTAGGGTGTCAGGTAGGGTGGAGGTGATATGGTCCTTGACTAGTCTCTCAAAGCTCTTCATGATGACGGAAGGGAGTGCTACGGGGCGGTAGTCGTTTAGCTCAGTTACCTTAGCTTTCTTGGGAACAGGAACAATGGTGGCCCTCTTGAAGCATGTGGGAACAGCAGACTGGGATAGGGAGCGATTAAATATGTCTGTAAACACACCAGAGAGCTGCTCTGAGGATGCGGCTGGGGATGCCGTCTGGGCCGGCAGCCTTGCGAGGGTTAACGCGTTCAAATGTTTTCCTCACGTTGGCTGCAGTGAACGAGTGTCCTATTCCCTACATAGTGTATTGTTCTCAAACTGTTTAATTTGAGCTGCGACGTCGCTGGGTTTTGTTGAATTGCAACTCCACTTTCTCTCTATACTGACACTTTGCTTGGTTTATTGCCTTACGGAGGAAATAACTACACTGTTTGTAATGGCCGCTTGCGGTTGGGGGGGGGATATACACGGCTGTGACGATAACCGAGGAGAGTTCTCTTGGTAGATAATACGTCGGCATTTGATTGTGAAGGATTTTAGGTCAGGTGAACAAAAGCACTTGAGTTCATGTATGTTGTTACAATTATACCATGAGTCGTTAATCATGAAACATACACCCCCGCCCTTCTTCTTACCAGAGAGATGTTTGTTCCTGTCTGCGCAATGCACTGGAAATCCCGTTGGCTGTACGTACTTCGACAGCATGTCCTCAGCTAGCCATGTTTCCGTGAAACAGAGTATGTTACAATCCCGGATATCTCTTTGGAAAGCAACTCTTGCCCTGATTTCATCGACTTTGTTAACTAGGGACTGGACATTAGCGAGTAATATACTCTGAAGCGGTGGGTGGTGTGCCCACATCCGAAGCCTCACTAGAAAACCGTTCTGGCACCCTCTCCTCTGACGGCGTTGTTTTCGGTTGGCCTCTGGAATCAGTTCAAATGCCCTGGGAGGCGCAGACAATGGATCTGCTTTGGGAAAGTCGTATTCCTGGTCGTAGTGCTGGTTGTGCTGGTAAGTTGACCTCTCTCTGATATGCAATAGTTCTTCCCGGCTGTATGTCACAACACTTAAGGTTTTCTGGGCTCCAATACATAAAAAAAACGAAATACTGCACAGTTTCCTAAGGACTTGAAGCGAAGCTGCCATCTCTATCGGCATCATCTTGATCTTGGCTGCGAAAAGAGGTTTTGTTCTGGAGGGGCTGTTTGGGGGGGTGGGGGTTGCTGAGCAGCATCTCATACAAGGGCAATAAAGGTCTAGTTCACTGTTTTTGTGGGCACCCCTACATTCCGCGACATTATCCTCTGTCCTCCGCGACATTATCGTCTGTCCTCCATGGCATTATCCTCCGTTGTCCTCGGCATTATCATCTGTCCTCCGTGGCATTATCATCTGTCCTCCGTGGCATTATCATCTGTCCTCCGTGGCATTATCTTCTGTCATCCGTGGCATTATCATCTGTCCTCCGTGGCATTATCTTCTGTTGTCCTCGGCATTATCATCTGTCCTCTGTGGTTTGGATGTTCTTTGTGTGAAATGGTCATTGTTGTTTTTTACCGCAAATAAATACAACACATAACAGCCACATCATCTGAAGCTAAAAAGGAACTAGCCACCATCCTCAGGGACTTAGCTGTGTATTCCTGTGACGCGGTAGGTTTTCTGTCCCTCAAAGACACAACAATAACTTCACATCATCTGAAGAGCAGTACCAAACCATTATCCTCTGTGACATTCTAGGCTTTAGCTTATCCATTAGCAGCTCTACTGTCAGGGCGTTTGTTCCACTCCAGAGGTTTACACTGTGGGAGCCTAAAAGGACTCGAATACTGATTATATCATGTCCAAAGTGATCTATTTCCTGTGAACCATAATGCATTAGTCCTCCCAGAGATTCCTCTGATTCCCGAGGAACAACAAACCACAGGTAGTGTCCCAAATGGCACCTTATTCCCTATGTAGTGCACTACTTTAGACCAGGACTGGAACCCTATTCCCTCTATAGTGCATTAAATATCAGAAGTAGTGCAGTATAGATATGGAATAGGCTACCATTTGGGATGTACACAGAGAGGCAGAGTGCCCACTACATGTCACCATCAAAGGGCTAGTTTAGACATAGAAATAGCTGGTGTTTATGATCACTCTGTCCTGATAATGAGAGACGGAGACAGGTGGCTGGGAGTCATACAGGTGTACATGTGACCACCAGATGGAGTGTTTTTTAAAGACCGATGAAAAGGTTTGTGTTGTTCTTATTATTCAGAGTGAGAGCTATTTCTGCCCTGTACACTTTTAGAAAAAAATCTGTTATCTAGAACCGAAATAGGGTTCTATAGGGCTCTGGTCTATAGTAGTGCACTATATAGGGAATAGGGCTCCATAGGGCTCTGGTCTAAAGTAGTGCACTATATAGGGAATAGGGCCCTGGTCTAAAGTAGTGCACTATATAGGGAATAGGGCTCCATAGGGCTCTGGTCTAAAGTAGTGCACTATATAGGGAATAGGGCTCTGGTCTAAAGTAGTGCACTATATAGGGAATAGGGTTCTATAGGGCTCTGGTCTAAAGTAGTGCACTATATAGGGAATAGGGTTCTATAGGGCTCTGGTCTAAAGTAGTGCACTATATGGGGAATAGGGTTTTATAGGGCTCTGGTCTAAAGTAGTGCACTATATGGGGAATAGGGTTCTATAGGGCTCTGGTCTAAAGTAGTGCACTATATAGGGAATAGGGTTCTATAGGGCTCTGGTCTAAAGTAGTGCACTATATGGGGAATAGGGTTTTATAGGGCTCTGGTCTAAAGTAGTGCACTATATATATATTTATATATATATATTTTTTTAACCAGGTAGGCTAGTTGAGAACAAGTTCTCATTTACAACTGCGACCTGGCCAAGATAAAGCAAAGCAGTGTGAGCAGACAACACAGAGTTACACATGGAGTAAACAATTAACAAGTCAATAACACAGTAGAAAAAAAGGGGAGTCTATATACAGTGTGTGCAAAAGGCATGAGGAGGTAGGCGGATAATTACAATTTTGCAGATTAACACTGGAGTGATAAATGAACAGATGGTCATGTACAGGTAGAGATATTGTCACGCCCTGGTCGAAGTATTTTGTGTTTATATTTATGTATTGGGTCAGGCCAGGGTGTGGCATGGGGTTTTTGTATTGTGGTGTGTTTTGTCTTGGGGTTTTGGTGTTGGTATTGGGATTGTAGCTAGTGGGGTTATCTAGCAAAGTCTATGGCTGTCTGGAGTGTTTCTCAATCAGGTGTTTATCGTTGTCTCTGATTGGGAACCATATTTAGGCAGCCATATTCTTTGGTTGTGTTGTGGGTGATTGTCCTGAGTGTCTTGATGTCCTTGTGCTGTGTTAGTTGACACAAGTTTAGGCTGTTTTCGTTTTTTGTTACGTTTATTGTTTTGTTGAGTTTTGTATTGATTCGTGTTACTTTTGTTTGATTAAACATGGATCGCAATCTACACGCTGCATTTTGGTCCGACTCTCCTTCACCATTAGAAAACCGTTACAGATATTGGTGTGCAAAAGAGCAGAAAAGTAAATAAATAAAAACAGTATGGGGATGAGGTAGGTAAAAATGGGTGGGCTATTTACCAATAGACTATGTACAGCGGCAGCGATCGGTTAGCTGCTCAGATAGCAGATGTTTGAAGTTGGTGAGGGAGATAAAAGTCTTCAGCGATTTTTGCAATTCGTTCCAGTCACAGGCAGCAGAGAACTGGAACAAAAGGCGGCCAAATGAGGTGTTGGCTTTAGGGATGATCAGTGAGATACACCTGCTGGAGCGCGTGCTACGGGTGGGTGTTGCCATCGTGACCAGTGAACTGAGATATAGGGAATAGGGTTCTATGGACCCTGGTCTGTAGTAGTGCACTATATAGGGAAAATGGTATAATTTGGGACACATCCAACGACAGCAGAGATGTCATGATGATACAAGCCAATTAATCTCCAAACTTTCTACATCAACCAGGGTGGTATTTATCGCTGCATACTGTAGCAATGGGAATCACCTGTCTATATCAACCAGGATGGTATTTATCACTGCATACTGTAGCAATGGGAATCACCTGTCTACATCAACCAGGGTGGTATTTATCACTGCATACTGTAGCAATGGGAATCACCTGTCTACATCAACCAGGGTGGTATTTATCACTGTATACTGTAGCAATGGGAATCACCTGTCTACATCAACCAGGGTGGTATTTATCACTGCATACTGTAGCAATGGGAATCACCTGTCTATATCAACCAGTGTGGTATTTATCACTAAATACTGTAGCAATGGGAATCACCTGTCTACATCAACCAGGGTGGTATTTATCACTGCATACTGTAGCAATGGGAATCACCTGTATTTATCACTGTATTTATTAATGCATTTATTAATGTATTTATTAATGTATTTATTAATACATCTTGTAGCCTAATAGGTATCCTAGCGTTTCTGTTTCTGAGTGGTCTGAAAGCACTCTGTGGATCTGGTATGTTTACTGTCCATGTTGAACACTGAGGTCTGTGGATCTGGTATGTTTACTGTCCATGTTGAACACTGAGGTCTGTGGATCTGGTATGTTTACTGTCCATGTTGAACACTGAGGTCTGTGGATCTGGTATGTTTACTGTCCATGTTGAACACTGAGGTCTGTGGATCTGGTATGTTTACTGTCCATGTTGAACACTGAGGTCTGTGGATCTGGTATGTTGTTTTACTCCTCTCTCTATCCCCCTGCCGTCTCTACGTCGTGACATTAGCCTGAAGAAAACCCCCAGCCATCCTAATGCAGATTGTTGCAGCTGTGCTCAGGTCTCTTCAGTCTCTAGCA
>NC_060196.1:65277108-65436283 GCF_021184085.1 Oncorhynchus gorbuscha
GAGGGAGGAGAGAGAGAGAGAGAGAGAGGAGGAGAGAGAGAACAGAGAGAGAGAGATTGTTAAACACTGTATATATAATATGACATTTGTATTGTTTATTTCACTTTATATATTATCTACCTCACTTGCTTTGGCAATGTTAACATATGTTTCCCATGCCAATAAAGCCCTTGAATTGAATTGAATTGAGAGAGAGAACAGAGAGAGAGAAAGAGAGAGGGAGGGGAGAGAGAGAACAGAGAGACAGAACAGAGAAACAGAACAGACAGAGAGAGAGACAGAGACAGAGAGAGAGACAGAGAGAGAGAGAGAGAGAGAGAGAGAGAGAGAGAGAGAGAGACAGAGAGAGAGAGAGACAGAGAGAGAGAGAGAGAGAGAGAGAGAGAGAGAGAGAGAGAGAGAGAGAGAGAGAGAGAGAGAGAGACCTGTTATTGGTAGCTAACCATGTCCTGCCAAGGATTGAATGATTTTAGTTTAATAGAAGACATATGGAGAGACACAGTGAAAGTCTAGGGAGACAGAGCTAGTTTAGATACCTCTTCTACTCAATACAATGTACATTACCACCACTAACATCAGAAGACTAGGGCTCTGGTCAAAAGCACTAGAAAGTGTTGAGACCCCCTTTTCCACATTTTGTTACATTATAGCCTCATTCTAAAACGGATTCAATAGTTTTCCCCCCACTCATCAACCTACACACATAATGACAAAGCAAAAACAGGTTTTTAAACTTTTTTACCAAATACAACAAAAAAATTACTGAAATATCACATTTACATAAGTATTCAGACCCTTTACTCAGTATTTTGCTGAATACTTCAGTCTTCTTGGGTACGACGTTATAAGCTTGGCACAACGGTATTTGGGGAGTTTCTCCCATTCTTCTCTGCAGGTCCTCTCACGGTCTGTCAGGTTGGATGGGGAACGTTGCTGCACAGCTATTTTCAGGTCTCTCCAGAGATGTTCGATCGGGTTCAAGTCCGGGCTCTGGATGGGTCACTCAAGGACATCTGAAGCCACTCCTGCGTTGTCTTGGCTGTTTGCTCAGGGTCGTTGTCCTGTTGGAAGGTGAACCTTCACCCCAGTCTGAAGTCCTGAGCGCTCTGGAGCAGGTTTTCATCAAGGATCTCTCTGTACTTTGCTTCGTTCAGCTTTCCCTCGATCCTGACTAGTCTCCCAGTCCCTGCCGCTGAAAAACATCCCCACAGCATGATGCTGCCACCACCATGCTTCACTGTAGAGATGGTGCCAAGTTTCCTCCAGACGTGACGCTTGGCATTGAGGCCAAAAAGTTCAATCTTGGTTTCATCAGACCAGAGCATCTTGTTTCTCATGGTCAAAAGTCTTTAGGTGCCTTTTGGCAAACTCCAACCAGGCTGTCATGTGCCTTTTACTGAAGAGTTTCTTCCGTCTGGCCACTCTACCATAAAGTCCTGATTGGTGGAGTGCTGCAGAGATGGTTGTCCTTCTGGAAGGTTCTCCCATCTCCACAGAAGAACTCTGGAACTCTGTCAGAATGACCATCGGGTTCTTGGTCACCTCCCTGACCAAGGCCCTTCTCCCCTGATTGCTCAGTTTAGCCGGGCGGCCAGCTCTAGGAAGAGTATTGGCGGTTCCAAACTTTTTTCCATTTAAGAATGATGGAGGCCACTGTGTTCTTGGGGACCTTCAATGCTGTGGACATTTTTTGGTACCCTTCCCCAGATCTGTGCCTCGACACAATCCTGCCTTTTAGCTCTACAGACAATTCCTTCGACCTCATGGCTTGGTTTTTGCTCTGACATGCACTGTCAACTGTGAGACCTTATATAGACGAGAAAGCTTTGGTTTTTGAATGGGGGGGGGACATAATTATTAGTATTTTTTTCATCCTATTTTTTTCATCCTGTCGGATAAACACTCCAAACAGCCGGACTGAATGGTCGTTGCCTCGTTTTGTCTCGCAACTCTTCGTACAATTCCTTTGACCTCGTGGCATAGTTCTCTCTGACATGCACTGTCAACTGTGGGACCTTATATAGACGAGTGTGTGGCTTTCCAAATCATGTCCAATCAATTGAATTTACCACAGGTGGACTCCAATCAAGTTGTAGAAACATCTCAAGGATGATCAATGGAAACAGGATGCACCTGAGCTCAATGTCTCAGAGCAAAGGGTCTGAATACTTATATAAATAAGGTATTTCTGTTTTTATTTGTAATAAATTTGCAAAAATGTCAAAAAAACTGTTTTCACTTTGTCTTAATGGGGTATTGTGGGTAGACTGCTGAATTATAAATAACATAACAAAATGTGGAAAAATGTGGAAAAAGTCAAGGGGTCTGAATACTTTCTGAAGGCAGTGGGGATGGGGTGCCATTTTGGAACATAACACCACAGTGATTCAGCTGTGTCTCTACAGCAGTGGGGATGGGGTGCTCTTCCTCCCGGGGAAGGACTGCCCGTTCCATGATCTCGCCATCACGGTTGACAACTCCATTGTGTCAACACCCTGTCGTTCTCAACCAACATCAAGGCGGTGGCCCGTTCCTGTAGGTTCATGCTCCACAACATCCGCAGAGTACGACCCTGCCTCACACAGGAAGCGGCGCAGGTCCTAATCCAGGCACTTGTCATCTCCCGTCTGGATTACTGCAACTCGCTGTTGGCTGGGCTCCCTGCCTGTGCCATTAAACCCCTTCAACTCATCCAGAACGCCGCAGCCCGTCTGGTGTTCAACCTTCCCAAGTTCTCTCACGTCACCCCGCTCCTCCGTTCTCTCCACTGGCTTCCAGTTGAAGCTCGCATCCGCTACAAGACCATGGTGCTTGCCTACGGAGCTGTGAGGGGAACGGCACCTCAGTACCTCCAGGCTCTGATCAGGCCCTACACCCAAACAAGGGCACTGCGTTCATCCACCTCTGGCCTGCTCGCCTCCCTACCACTGAGGAAGTACAGCTCCCGCTCAGCCCAGTCAAAACTGTTCGCTGCTCTGGCCCCCCAATGGTGGAACAAACTCCCTCACGACGCCAGGACAGCGGAGTCAATCACCACCTTCCCGAGACACCTGAAACCCCACCTCTTTAAGGAATACCTAGGATAGGATAAGTATTCCCTCTCACCCCCCCCTTTAAGATGCACTATTAGATGCACTATTGTAAAGTGACTGTTCCACTGGATGTCATAAGGTGAATGCACCAATTTGTAAGTCGCTCTGGATAAGAGCGTCTGCTAAATGACTTAAATGTAAATGTATGAAAAGATGCACATAACTCTGCAGCGTTGGGTTGTATTGGAGAGAATCTCCGTCTTAAAATCATCTACCACACAGCCTGTGCCTGTATTTAGTTTTCATGCTAGTGAGGGCCGAGAATCCACTCCCAGATTGGTGCTTTCCTGGGTAAGGGGGCAGTAACTTGGTGTTTTCCTGGGTAAGGGGGCAGTAGCTTGGTGTTTTCCTGGGTAAGGGGGCAGTAGCTTGGTGCTTTCCTAGGTAAGGGGCAGTAGCTTGGTGCTTTCCCGGGTAAGGGGCAGTAGCTTGGTGCTTTCCCAGGTAAGGGGGGCAGTAGCTTGGTGTTTTCCCGGGTCAGGGGGCAGTAGCTTGGTGCTTTCCCAGGTAAGGGGGCAGTAGCTTGGTGTTTTCCTGGGTCAGGGGGCAGTAGCTTGGTGATTTCCTGGGTAAGGAGGACAGTAGCTTGGTGCTTTCCTGGGTCAGGGGGCAGTAGCTTGGTGCTTTCCCAGGTAAGGGGGCAGTAGCTTGGTGCTTTCCCTCGTAAGGGGACAGTAGCTTGGTGCTTTCCCGGGTAAGGGGACAGTAGCTTGGTGTTTTCCTGGGTCAGGGGGCAGTAGCTTGGTGCTTTCCTGGTTCAGGGGGCAGTAGCTTGGTGCTTTCCAGGGTCAGGGGGCAGTAGCTTGGTGCTTTCCAGGGTCAGGGGCAGTAGCTTGGTGCTTTCCAGGGTCAGGGGGCAGTAGCTTGGTGCTTTCCCGGGTCAGGGGGCAGTAGCTTGGTGCTTTCCCAGGTAAGGAGGACAGTAGCTTGGTGCTTCGCCAGGTAAGGAGGACAGTAGCTTGGTGCTTTCCTGGGTAAGGAGGACAGTAGCTTGGTGCTTTCCTGGGTCAGGGGGCAGTAGTTTGGTGCTTTCCTGGGTAAGGAGGACAGTAGCTTGGTGCTTACCCGGGTAAGGAGGACAGTAGCTTGGTGCTTTCCTGGGTAAGGAGGACAGTAGCTTGGTGCTTACCCGGGTAAGGGGACAGTAGCTTGGTGCTTACCCAGGTAAGGGGACAGTAGCTCTTCTTAGCATCAGATTCACAGCTGTCAGTGTCCATGCTAGCTGGGCTAACAACCTGTCAGTGTCCATACTAGCTGGGCTATCAACCTGTCAGTGTCCATGCTAGCTGGGCTAGCAGTCCTACCAGTAGAGCTTGTCGTAGCAGTACTACCAGTAGAGCTGGTCGTAGCAGTACTACCAGTAGAGCTGGTCGTAGCAGTACTACCAGTAGAGCTGGTCGTAGCAGTACTACCAGTAGAGCTGGTAGTAGCAGTACTACCAGTAGAGCTGGTAGTAGCAGTACTACCAGTAGAGCTGGTAGTAGCAGTACTACCAGTAGAGCCGGTAGTAGCAGTACTACCAGTAGAGCCGGTCGTAGCAGTACTACCAGTAGAGCCGGTCGTAGCAGTACTACCAGTAGAGCCGGTCGTAGCAGTACTACCAGTAGAGCCGGTCGTAGCAGTACTACCAGTAGAGCCGGTCGTAGCAGTACTACCAGTAGAGCCGGTCGTAGCAGTACTACCAGTAGAGCCGGTCGTAGCAGTACTACCAGTAGAGCCGGTAGTAGCAGTACTACCAGTAGAGCTGGTCTCGTAGCAGTACTACCAGTAGAGCTGGTCTCGTAGCAGTACTACCAGTAGAGCTGGTCTCGTAGCAGTACTACCAGTAGAGCTGGTCGTAGCAGTACTACCAGTAGAGCTGGTCGTAGCAGTACTACCAGTAGAGCTGGTCGTAGCAGTACTACCAGTAGAGCTGGTCGTAGCAGTACTACCAGTAGAGCTGGTCGTAGCAGTACTACCAGTAGAGCTGGTCGTAGCAGTCCTACCAGTAGAGCTGGTCGTAGCAGTCCTACCAGTAGAGCTGGTCGTAGCAGTCCTACCAGTAGAGCTGGTCGTAGCAGTCCTACCAGTAGAGCTGGTCGTAGCAGTCCTACCAGTAGAGCTGGTAGTAGCAGTCCTACCAGTAGAGCTGGTAGTAGCAGTACTACCAGTAGAGCTGGTAGTAGCAGTACTACCAGTAGAGCTGGTCGTAGCAGTACTACCAGTAGAGCTGGTCGTAGCAGTACTACCAGTAGAGCTGGTAGTAGCAGTACTACCAGTAGAGCTGGTAGTAGCAGTACTACCAGTAGAGCTGGTCGTAGCAGTACTACTAGTAGAGCTGGTAGTAGCAGTACTACCAGTAGAGCTGGTAGTAGCAGTACTACCAGTAGAGCTGAAAGTAGCAGTACTACCAGTAGAGCTGGAAGTAGCAGTACTACCAGTAGAGCTGGTAGTAGCAGTACTACTAGTAGAGCTGGTAGTAGCAGTACTACCAGTAGAGCTGGTAGTACTGTAAGTCGCTTTGGATAAAATCGTCTGCTAAATGGCATATATTATTATTATTATTATTAGTAGCAGTACTACCAGTAGAGTTGGTAGTAGCAGTACTACCAGTAGAGCTGGTAGTAGCAGTACTACCAGTAGAGCTGGTAGTAGCAGTACTACCAGTAGAGCTGGTCGTAGCAGTACTACCAGTAGAGCCGGTCGTAGCAGTACTACCAGTAGAGCTGGTCGTAGCAGTACTACCAGTAGAGCTGGTCGTAGCAGTACTACCAGTAGAGCTGGTCGTAGCAGTCCTACCAGTAGAGCTGGTCGTAGCAGTCCTACCAGTAGAGCTGGTCGTAGCAGTCCTACCAGTAGAGCTGGTAGTAGCAGTCCTACCAGTAGAGCTGGTCGTAGCAGTCCTACCAGTAGAGCTGGTAGTAGCAGTACTACCAGTAGAGCTGGTCGTAGCAGTACTACCAGTAGAGCTGGTAGTAGCAGTACTACCAGTAGAGCTGGTCGTAGCAGTACTACCAGTAGAGCTGGTAGTAGCAGTACTACCAGTAGAGCTGGTAGTAGCAGTACTACCAGTAGAGCTGGTAGTAGCAGTACTACCAGTAGAGCTGGTCGTAGCAGTACTACCAGTAGAGCTGGTAGTAGCAGTACTACCAGTAGAGCTGGTAGTAGCAGTACTACCAGTAGAGCTGGTCGTAGCAGTACTACTAGTAGAGCTGGTAGTAGCAGTACCACCAGTAGAGCTGGTAGTAGCAGTACTACCAGTAGAGCTGGAAGTAGCAGTACTACCAGTAGAGCTGGTAGTAGCAGTACTACTAGTAGAGCTGGTAGTAGCAGTACTACCAGTAGAGCTGGTAGTACTGTAAGTCGCTTTGGATAAAATCGTCTGCTAAATGGCATATATTATTATTATTATTAGTAGTAGCAGTACTACCAGTAGAGTTGGTAGTAGCAGTACTACCAGTAGAGCTGGTAGTAGCAGTACTACCAGTAGAGCTGGTAGTAGCAGTACTACCAGTAGAGCCGGTCGTAGCAGTACTACCAGTAGAGCTGGTCGTAGCAGTACTACCAGTAGAGCTGGTCGTAGCAGTACTACCAGTAGAGCTGGTCGTAGCAGTCCTACCAGTAGAGCTGGTCGTAGCAGTCCTACCAGTAGAGCTGGTCGTAGCAGTCCTACCAGTAGAGCTGGTAGTAGCAGTCCTACCAGTAGAGCTGGTCGTAGCAGTCCTACCAGTAGAGCTGGTAGTAGCAGTCCTACCAGTAGAGCTGGTAGTAGCAGTCCTACCAGTAGAGCTGGTAGTAGCAGTACTACCAGTAGAGCTGGTCGTAGCAGTACTACCAGTAGAGCTGGTAGTAGCAGTACTACCAGTAGAGCTGGTAGTAGAAGTACTACCAGTAGAGCTGGAAGTAGCAGTACTACCAGTAGAGCTGGAAGTAGCAGTACTACCAGTAGAGCTGGTAGTAGCAGTAATACTAGTAGAGCTGGTAGTAGCAGTACTACCAGTAGAGCTGGTAGTACTGTAAGTCGCTTTGGATAAAATCGTCTGCTAAATGGCATATATTATTATTATTAGTAGTAGTAGCAGTACTACCAGTAGAGCTGGTAGTAGCAGTACTACCAGTAGAGCTGGTAGTAGCAGTACTACCAGTAGAGCCGGTCGTAGCAGTACTACCAGTAGAGCCGGTCGTAGCAGTACTACCAGTAGAGCTGGTCGTAGCAGTACTACCAGTAGAGCTGGTCGTAGCAGTACTACCAGTAGAGCTGGTCGTAGCAGTCCTACCAGTAGAGCTGGTCGTAGCAGTCCTACCAGTAGAGCTGGTAGAGCTGGTAGAGCTGGTCGTAGCAGTCCTACCAGTAGAGCTGGTCGTAGCAGTCCTACCAGTAGAGCTGGTAGTAGCAGTCCTACCAGTAGAGCTGGTCGTAGCAGTCCTACCAGTAGAGCTGGTAGTAGCAGTCCTACCAGTAGAGCTGGTAGTAGCAGTCCTACCAGTAGAGCTGGTAGTAGCAGTACTACCAGTAGAGCTGGTCGTAGCAGTACTACCAGTAGAGCTGGTAGTAGCAGTACTACCAGTAGAGCAAAGAGAAGAGAGTAAAGTCTCTCTCTCTCTGTGTGTCCATGTTTAGAGGGAACCTCCTGAGCCTCTGCCTCTCTGTGTGTTCAAGTTTAGAGGGAACCTCCCGAGTCTCTGTCTCTCTGTGTGTCCATGTTTAGAGGGAACCTCCTGAGTCTCTGTGTGTCCATGTTTAGAGGGAACCTCCTGAGCCTCTGTCTCTCTGTGTGTCCATGTTTAGAGGGAACCTTGGTGGTGTGTACATGAAGACACACTGACAAAATTAAAAAAGAATGAGCTAAGAGGAGAGGATAGAACTCCCCCACCCTGTAACATCTCAGCTAAGAGGAGAGGAGAGGATAGAACTCCCCCACCCTGTAACATCTCAGCTAAGAGGAGAGGATAGAACTCCCCCACCCTGTAACATCTCAGCTAAGAGGAGAGGAGGATAGAACTCCCCCACCCTGTAACATCTCAGCTAAGAGGAGAGGATAGAACTCCCCCACCCTGTAACATCTCAGCTAAGAGGAGAGGATAGAACTCCCCCACCCTGTAACATCTCAGCTAAGAGGAGAGGATAGAACTCCCCCACCCTGTAACATCTCAGCTAAGAGGAGAGGATAGAACTCCCCCACCCTGTAACATCTCAGCTAAGAGGAGGGATAGAACTCCCCCACCCTGTAACATCTCAGCTAAGAGGAGAGGATAGAGTAACATCTCAGCTAAGAGAGAGAGTAACATCTCATAGAACTCCCCCACCCTGTAACATCTCAGCTAAGAGGAGAGGATAGAACTCCCCCACCCTGTAACATCTCAGCTAAGGAGAACTCCCCCACCCTGAGAGGATAGAACTCCCCCACCCTGTAACATCTCAGCTAAGAGGAGAGGATAGAACTCCCCCACCCTGTAACATCTCAGCTAAGAGGAGAGGATAGAACTAGAACACTCCCCCCCCACCCTGTAACATCTCAGCTAAGAGGAGAGGATAGAACTCCCCCACCCTGTAACATCTCAGCTAAGAGGAGAGGATCCCCCAGAACTCCCCCCCACCCTGTAACATCTCAGCTAAGAGGAGAGGATAGAACTCCCCACCCTGTAACATCTCAGCTAAGAGGAGAGGATAGAACTCCCCCACCCTGTAACATCTCAGCTAAGAGGAGAGGATAGAACTCCCCACCCTGTAACATCTCAGCTAAGAGGAGAGGATAGAACTCCCCCACCCTGTAACATCTCAGCTAAGAGGAGAGGATAGAACTCCCCCACCCTGTAACATCTCAGCTAAGAGGAGAGGATAGAACTCCCCCACCCTGTAACATCTCAGCTAAGAGGAGAGGATAGAACTCCCCCACCCTGTAACATCTCAGCTAAGAGGAGAGGATAGAACTCCCCCACCCTGTAACATCTCAGCTAAGAGGAGAGGATAGAACTCCCCCACCCTGTAACATCTCAGCTAAGAGGAGAGGATAGAACTCCCCCACCCTGTAACATCTCAGCTAAGAGGAGAGGATAGAACTCCCCCACCCTGTAACATCTCAGCTAAGAGGAGAGGATAGAACTCCCCCACCCTGTAACATCTCAGCTAAGAGGAGAGGATAGAACTCCCCCCCTGTACCCTGTAACATCTCAGCTAAGAGCTAAGAGAGAGGATAGAACTCCCCCACCCTGTAACATCTCAGCTAAGAGGAGAGGATAGAACTCCCCCACCCTGTAACATCTCAGCTAAGAGGAGAGGATAGAACTCCCCCACCCTGTAACATCTCAGCTAAGAGGAGAGGATAGAACTCCCCCACCCTGTAACATCTCAGCTAAGAGGAGAGGATAGAACTCCCCCACCCTGTAACATCTCAGCTAAGAGGAGAGGATAGAACTCCCCCACCCTGTAACATCTCAGCTAAGAGGAGAGGTAACATAGAACTCCCCCACCCTGTAACATCTCAGCTAAGAGGAGAGGATAGAACTCCCCCACCCTGTAACATCTCAGCTAAGAGGAGAGGATAGATAGAACTCCCCCTCCCCCACCCTGTAACATCTCAGCTAAGAGGAGAGGAGAGGAACTCCCCCACCCTGTAACATCTCAGCTAAGAGGAGAGGATAGAACTCCCCCACCCTGTAACATCTCAGCTAAGAGGAGAGGAGAGGATAGAACTCCCCCACCCTGTAACATCTCCCCCACCTAACATCTCAGCTAAGAGGAGAGGATAGAACTCCCCACCCTGTAACATCTCAGCTAAGAGGAGAGGATAGAACTCCCCCACCCTGTAACATCTCAGCTAAGAGGAGAGGATAGAACTCCCCCACCCTGTAACATCTCAGCTAAGAGGAGAGGATAGAACTCCCCCACCCTGTAACATCTCAGCTAAGAGGAGAGGATAGAACTCCCCCACCCTGTAACATCTCAGCTAAGAGGAGAGGATAGAACTCCCCCACCCTGTAACATCTCAGCTAAGCTCCCCCACCCTGTAACATCTCAGCTAAGAGAGGATAGAACTCCCCCACCCTGTAACATCTCAGCTAAGAGGAGCTAGGGAGAGGATAGAACTCCCCCACCCTGTAACATCTCAGCTAAGAGGAGAGGATAGAACTCCCCACCCTGTAACATCTCAGCTAAGAGGAGAGGATAGAACTCCCCCACCCTGTAACATCTCAGCTAAGAGGAGAGGATAGAACTCCCCACCCTGTAACATCTCAGCTAAGAGGAGAGGATAGAACTCCCCCACCCTGTAACATCTCAGCTAAGAGGAGAGGATAGAACTCCCCCACCCTCTCAGCTAACATCTCTCAGCTAAGAGGAGAGGATAGAACTCCCCCACCCTGTAACATCTCAGCTAAGAGGAGAGGATAGAACTCCCCCACCCTGTAACATCTCAGCTAAGAGGAGAGGATAGAACTCCCCCACCCTGTAACATCTCAGCTAAGAGGAGAGGATAGAACTCCCCCACCCTGTAACATCTCAGCTAAGAGGAGAGGATAGAACTCCCCCACCCTGTAACATCTCAGCTAAGAGGAGAGGATAGAACTCCCCACCCTGTAACATCTCAGCTAAGAGGAGAACTCCCCCACCCTGGCTAAGAGGAGAGGATAGAACTCCCCCACCCTGTAACATCTCAGCTAAGAGGAGAGGATAGAACTCCCCCACCCTGTAACATCTCAGCTAAGAGGAGAGGATAGAACTCCCCCCACCCTGTAACATCTCAGCTAAGAGGAGAGGATAGAACTCCCCCACCCTGTAACATCTCAGCTAAGAGGAGAGGATAGAACTCCCCCACCCTGTAACATCTCAGCTAAGAGGAGAGGATAGAACTCCCCCACCCTGTAACATCTCAGCTAAGAGGAGAGGAGAGGATAGAACTCCCCCACCCTGTAACATCTCAGCTAAGAGGAGAGGAGAGGATAGAACTCCCCCCACCCTGTAACATCTCAGCTAAGAGGAGAGGATAGAACTCCCCCACCCTGTAACATCTCAGCTAAGAGGAGAGGATAGAACTCCCCTACCCCCCACCCTGTAACATCTCAGCTAAGAGGAGAGGATAGAACTCCCCCACCCTGTAACATCTCAGCTAAGAGGAGAGGATAGAACTCCCCCCCTGTAACCCTGTAACATCTCAGCTAAGAGGAGAACTCCCCCACCCTGGCTAAGAGGAGGATAGAACTCCCCCACCCTGTAACATCTCAGCTAAGAGGAGAGGATAGAACTCCCCACCCTGTAACATCTCAGCTAAGAGGAGAGGATAGAACTCCCCCACCCTGTAACATCTCAGCTAAGAGGAGAGGATAGAACTCCCCCACCCTGTAACATCTCAGCTAAGAGGAGAGGATAGAACTCCCCCACCCTGTAACATCTCAGCTAAGAGGAGAGGATAGAACTCCCCACCCTGTAACATCTCAGCTAAGAGGAGAGGATAGAACTCCCCCACCCTGTAACATCTCAGCTAAGAGGAGAGGATAGAACTCCCCCACCCTGTAACATCTCAGCTAAGAGGAGAGGATAGAACTCCCCCACCCTGTAACATCTCAGCTAAGAGGAGAGGATAGAACTCCCCCACCCTGTAACATCTCAGCTAAGAGGAGAGGATAGAACTCCCCCACCCTGTAACATCTCAGCTAAGAGGAGAGGATAGAACTCCCCCACCCTGTAACATCTCAGCTAAGAGGAGAGGATAGAACTCCCCCACCCTGTAACATCTCAGCTAACATCTCCCCCAGCCTAACATCTCAGCTAAGAGAGAGGATAGAACTCCCCCACCCTGTAACATCTCAGCTAAGAGGAGAACTCCCCCACCCTGTAACATCTCAGCTAAGAGGAGAGGATAGAACTCCCCCACCCTGTAACATCTCAGCTAAGAGGAGAGGATAGAACTCCCCCACCCTGTAACATCTCAGCTAAGAGGAGAGGATAGAACTCCCCCACCCTGTAACATCTCAGCTAAGAGGAGAGGATAGAACTCCCCCACCCTGTAACATCTCAGCTAAGAGGAGAGGATAGAACTCCCCCACCCTGTAACATCTCAGCTAAGAGGAGAGGATAGAACTCCCCCACCCTGTAACATCTCAGCTAAGAGGAGAGGATAGAACTCCCCCACCCTGTAACATCTCAGCTAAGAGGGAGAGGATAGAACTCCCCCACCCTGTAACATCTCAGCTAAGAGGAGAGGATAGAACTCCCCCCACCCTGTAACATCTCAGCTAAGAGGAGAGGATAGAACTCCCCCACCCTGTAACATCTCAGCTAAGAGGAACATCTCAGCTAGAGGATAGGAAACTCCCCCACCCTGTAACATCTCAGCTAAGAGGAGAGGATAGAACTCCCCCACCCTGTAACATCTCAGCTAAGAGGAGAGGAGAGGATAGAACTCCCCCACCCTGTAACATCTCAGCTAAGAGGAGAGGATAGAACTCCCCCACCCTGTAACATCTCAGCTAAGAGGAGAGGATAGAACTCCCCCACCCTGTAACATCTCAGCTAAGAGGAGAGGATAGAACTCCCCCACCCTGTAACATCTCAGCTAAGAGGAGAGGATAGAACTCCCCCACCCTGTAACATCTCAGCTAAGAGGAGAGGATAGAACTCCCCCACCCTGTAACATCTCAGCTAAGAGGAGAACTCCCCCACCCTGGAGGAGAGGATAGAACTCCCCCACCCTGTAACATCTCAGCTAAGAGGAGAGGATAGAACTCCCCCACCCTGTAACATCTCAGCTAAGAGGAGAGGATAGAACTCCCCCACCCTGTAACATCTCAGCTAAGAGCTCCCCTACGTCCTCCCTCACGTTGTCCCACACCACCTCCTCCTCCCCCACCTGCTCCTCCTCCTCTTCCTACTCCGTCCCTCACCACCTCCCCTTTACCCCCACCACCACCACCATCCACCTGCTCCTCCCACACTACCTCCTCCCTCCTCCCCCACCTGCTCCTCCTCCTTCCACACCACCTCCTCGTCCTTCCCCACCTGCTCCTCCTCCTCCCACACCAGCTCCTCCTCCTCCCCCACCAGCTGCTCCTCCTCCCCCACCTGCTCCTCCTCCTCTTCCTCCCACACCAGCTCCTCTTCCTCCTCCCTCACCACCTCCTCCTTCACCACCACCACTACAGGAGGGTTTCTCTCCAGGAACAGAGTTGGAGTTATAACCTACAGGAGGGTCTCTCTCCAGGAACAGGGTTGGAGTTATAACCTACAGGAGGGTATCTCTCAGGGAACAGGGTTGGAGTTAAAACCTACAGGAGGGTTTCTCTCCAGGAACATGGTTGGAGTTATAACCTACAGGAGGGTATCTCTCAGGGAACAGGGTTGGAGTTATAACCTACAGGAGGGTTTCTCTCCAGGAACAGGGTTGGAGTTAAAACCTACAGGAGGGTTTCTCTCCAGGAACATGGTTGGAGTTATAACCTACAGGAGGGTTTCTCTCCAGGAACATGGTTGGAGTTATAACCTACAGGAGGGTTTCTCTCCAGGAACATGGTTGGAGTTATAACCTACAGGAGGGTTTTTCTCCAGGAACATGGTTGGAGTTATAACCTACAGGAGGTTATCTCTCAGGGAACATGGTTGGAGTTATAACCTACAGGAGGGTATCTCTCCAGGAACAGGGTTGGAGTAAAAACTTCCAGGAGGACATCTCCCTGGTTTAAAGACTCACCACCAGCCCCAGCACCAGCATGCGGACGCGTTCTCCGATCTCGGGTGAGATGTCGTTGCCGAACTGCTGTAGAGTTGTGAGGAAGCGTTTCAGCTTGCTGAGCTGCCGGGCACCGCACGCAAGAGGGAGCAGCTGATTCGCCAGCGAGGAAGATGAGGAGCTAGGCCCGTTGCTGAAGCCGTTGGGTGGCGAGGGAGCTCCATTTAATGCTGTGGGGGAGTGGCTGTTGTTGCCGTTGGTTACTGTAAACACAAAGAAGATTGAGAAAAACACACGAGGATTAAATACGACAATATAATACATAACACCAGGATTAAACACAGCAACATAATAAATAACACCAGGATTAAACACAGCAACATAATAAATAATATGTAGTACAGTATACCTCTAACCCTTCAGAGTGTAGTATAGTATAACTCTAACCCTTCAGTGTAGTATAGTATAACTCTAACCCTTCAGAGTGTAGTATAGTATAACTCTAACCCTTCAGAGTAGTATAGTATACCTCTAACCCTTCAGAGTGTAGTATAGTATAACTCTAACCCTTCAGTGTAGTATAGTATAACTCTCACCCTTCCTTCAGAGTGTAGTACAGTATACCTCTAACCCTTCAGTGTAGTATAGTATAACTCTAACCCTTCAGAGTAGTATAGTATAACTCTAACCCTTCAGAGGGTAGTATAGTATAACTCTAACCCTTCAGAGTAGTATAGTATACCTCTAACCCTTCAGAGTGTAGTATAGTATAACTCTAACACTTCAGTGTAGTATAGTATAACTCTCACCCTTCCTTCAGAGTGTAGTATAGTATAACTATAATCCTTCAGTGTAGTATAGTATACCTCTAACCCTTCAGAGTGTAGTATAGTATAACTCTAACCCTTCAGAGTGTAGGTAATGAGCTTGAGGCTATGATTACGTTCCCGGATATGGGATTGCTCGACACTAGAGGTTAACAGTAAAGTCCGAACCTGTTTTATCATGTGACCAATAGGATTTATATGGTTGGAACAGTCTCATAGCGATAGCAGGATACACTATCTGTCTGTGTGTATGTGTCAGTACTTACATGTAGTAGGTGTGAAGGAGCTGGTTCGAGGGGCTCCCTGGGTGGTTGGAGGAGGAGGAGGCATGGTGGTTGGAGTTAACCTGGATAGTGTTTTCACATCCGCAGGTGAGTCGGGCATAGTGGAGCACTTCTCAGTGTGATCTGGAGACACAGAGGAGGAATACACTGTTTTCGGTACATGTAGGTAACATGGTCATTTAGGTAACATGGTCATTTAGGTAACATGGTCATTTAGGTACATGTATGTAACATGGTCATTTAGGTAACATGGTCATTTAGGTAACATGGTCATTTAGGTACATGTAGGTAACATGGTCATGTAGGTAACATGGTCATGTAGGTAACATGGTCATGTAGGTAACATGGTCATTTAGGTACATGTAGGTAACATGGTCATGTAGGTAACCTGGTCATGTAGGTAACATGGTAAACATGGTCATTTAGGTAACATGGTCATTTAGGTAACATGGTCATTTAGGTAACATGGTCATGTACATGGTAACGGTGGTCATTTAGGTACATGTCGGTAACATGGTCATTTAGGTCATGTAGGTAACATGGCATTTATTTAGGTACATGTCATGGGTAACATGGTCATTTAGGTAACATGGCCATTTAGGTACATGGTATGTAACATGGTCATGTAGGTAACATGGTCATGTAGGTAACATGGTCATTTAGGTAACATGTAGGGTAACATTTAGGTAACATGGTCATGTAGGTAACATGGTCATTAGGTATACATGTAGGTAACATGGTCATTTAGGTAACATGGTCATTTAAGTACATGGTCATGGTTAGGTAACATGGTCATGTAGGTAACATGGTCATTTAGGTAACATGGTCATAGGTAACATGGTCATTTAACATGGTCACATGGTCATGTAGGTAACATGGTCATTTAGGTAACATGGGTAACATGTAGGTAACATGGTCATTTAGGTAACATGGTCATTTAGGTAACATGGTCATTTAGGTACATGTAGGTAACATGGTCATAGGTAACATGGTCATTTAGGTAACATGGTCATTTAGGTACATGTAGGTAACATGGTCATGTAGGTAACATGGTCATTTAGGTAACATGGTCATTTAGGTACATGTAGGTAACATGGTCATTTAGGTACATGGTCATTTAGGTACATGTAGGTAACATGGTCATTTAGGTACATGTCGGTAACATGGTCATTTAGGTAACATGGTCATTTAGGTACATGTAGGTAACATGGTCATGTAGGTAACATGGTCATGTAGGTACATGGTCATTTAGGTAACATGGTCATTTAGGTAACATGGTCATTTAGGTAACATGGTCATGTAGGTACATGTAGGTAACATGGCTCATTTAGGTACATGTAGGTAACATGGTCATGTAGGTAACATGGTCATGTAGGTAACATGGTCATGTAGGTAACATGGTCATTTAGGTAACATGGTCATTTAGGTACATGTAGGTAACATGGTCATGTAGGTAACATGGTCATGTAGGTACATGTAGGTAACATGGTCATTTAGGTACATGTAGGTAACATGGTCATGTCGGTAACATGGTCATTTAGATACATGTCGGTAACATGGTCATGTAGGTAACATGGTCATTTAGATACATGAAGGTAACATGGTCATGCAGGTAACACGGTCATGTAGGTAACATGGTCATGTAGATACTTGTAGGTAACATGGTCATGCAGGTAACATGGTCATGTAGGTAACATAGTCATGTAGATACATATCAGTAACATGGTCATGTAGGTAACATGGTCATGTAGGTACCATGGTCATGTAGGTAACATGGTCATTTAGGTACATGTAGGTAACATGGTCGTGTAGGTAACATGGTCATGTAGATACATGTCAGTAACATGGTCATGTAGGTAACATGGTCATTTAGATACATGTAGGTAACATGGTCATGTAGGTAACATGGTCATGTAGATACATGTCAGTAACATGGTCATGTAGGTAACATGGTCATTTAGATACATGTAGGTAACATGGTCATGTAGGTAACATGGTCATTTAGATACATGTAGGTAACATGGTCATGTAGGTAACATGGTCATGTAGGTAACATGGTCATGTAGGTAACATGGTACATGTAGGTAACATGGTCATTTAGATACATGTAGGTAACATGGTAATGTAGGTAACATGGTCATGTAGGTACATGTAGGTAACATGGTCATTTAGGTACATGTAGGTAACATGGTCATGTCGGTAACATGGTCATTTAGATACATGTCAGTAACATGGTCATGTAGGTAACATGGTCATTTAGATACATGTAGGTAACATGGTCATGTAGGTAACATGGTCATTTAGATACATGTAGGTAACATGGTCACGTAGGTAACATGGTCATTTAGGTATATGTAGGTAACATGGTCATTTAGATACATGTAGGTAACATGGTCATGTAGGTAACATGGTCATGTAGGTAACATGGTCATTTAGTACATGGTAACATGGTCATTTAGGTACATGTATTTAGGTAACATGGTCATGTAGGTAACATGGTCATTTAGGTAACATGGTCATTTAGGTAACATTTAGGTACATGGTAACATGGTCATTTAGGTACATGTAGGTAACATGGTCATTTAGGTAACATGGTAACATGGTCATTTAGGTAACATGGTCATTTAGGTAACATGGTCATTTAGGTAACATGGTCATGGTCATTTAGGTAACATGGTCATGTAGGTAACATGGTCATGTAGGTAACATGGTCATGTAGGTAACATGGTCATGTAGGTAACATGGTCATGTAGGTAACATGGTCATTTAGGTAACATGGTCATTTAGGTACATGTAGGTAACATGGTATGTAGGTAACATGGTCATGTCGGTAACATGGTCATTTAGGTAACATGGTCATGTAGGTAACATGGTCATTTAGGTAACAAGGTCATTTAGGTACATGTAGGTAACATGGTAATGTAGGTAACATGGTCATGTCGGTAACATGGTCATGTAGGTAACATGGTCATGTAGGTACATGGTACATGTAGGTAACATGGTCATTTAGGTACATGTAGGTAACATGGTCATGTACATGTAACATGGTCATTTAGGTATACATGTCGGTAACATGGTCATGTAGGTAACATGGTCATTTAGGTAACATGGTCATGTAGGTAACATGGTATTTAGGTAATGGTCATGGTAGGTAACATGGTCATGTAGGTAACATGGTCATGTAGGTAACATGTTCATGTAGGTACATGTAGGTAACATGGTTATTTAGGTACATGTAGGTAACATGGTCATTTAGGTACATGTAGGTAACATGGTCATGTCGGTAACATTGTCTATTAGATACATGTCGGTAACATGGTCATGTAGGTAACATGGTCATTTAGATACATGTAGCTAACATGGTCATGTAGGTAACATGGTCATGTAGGTAACATGGTCATGTAGGTAACATGGTCATCAACATTTCTAGACATGTCAACATGTAGGTAACATGGTCATGGTCATGGTCAGGTAACATGGTCATGTAGGTAACATGGTCATTTAGTAGGTAACATGGTCATTTAGGTACATGTAGGTAACATGGTCATTTAGGTAAACATGGTCATTTAGGTAACATGGTCATTTAGGTAACATGGTCATTTAGGTACATGTCAGTAACATGGTTATTTAGGTGCATGTCAGTAACATGGTCATGTAGGTAACATGGTCATTTAGGTACATGTAGGTAACATGGTCATTTAGGTAACATGGTCATTTAGGTAACATGGTCATTTAGGTATGGTCAATTGTCATGTCGGTAACATGGTCATTTAGGTATGGTCATTTAGGTACATGTAGGTAACATGGTCATTTAGGTACATGTAGGGTAACATGGTCATTTAGGTACATGGTAACATGGTCAACATGGTCATTTAGGTACATGTAGGTAACATGGTCATTTAGGTACATGTAGGTAACATGGTAATTTAGGTAACATGGTCATTTAGGTAACATGGTCATTTAGGTAACATGGTCATTTAGGTAACATGGTCATTTAGGTATCATGGTAATTTAGGTACATGTCGGTAACATGGTCATTTAGGTACATGTCGGTAACATGGTCATGTAGGTAACATGGTCATTTAGATACATGTAGGTAACATGGTCATGTAGGTAACATGGTCATGTAGGTAACATGGTCATGTAGGTAACATGGTCATGTAGGTAACATGTTCATGTAGGTACATGTAGGTAACATGGTTATTTAGGTACATGTAGGTAACATGGTCATTTAGGTACATGTAGGTAACATGGTCATGTCGGTAACATGGTCATGTAGGTAACATTGTCTATTAGATACATGTCGGTAACATGGTCATGTAGGTAACATGGTCATTTAGATAGGTAACATGGTCATTTAGGTACATGTAGCTAACATGGTCATGTAGGTAACATGGTCATGTAGGTAACATGGTCATTTATGTACATGTAGGTAACATGGTCATAGGTAACATGGTCATTTAGGTAACATGGTCATGTAGGTAACATGGTCATTTAGGTACATGTAGGTAACATGGTCATGTAGGTAACATGGTCATGTAGGTAACATGGTCATTTAGGTACATGTAGGTAACATGGTCATGTAGGTAACATGGTCATTTAGGTAACATGGTCATTTAGGTAACATGGTCATTTAGGTACATGTCAGTAACATGGTCATTTAGGTAACATGGTCATTTAGGTAACATGGTCATTTAGGTAGGTAACATGGTCATTTAGGTACATGTAGGTAACATGGTCATTTAGGTAATGTCAGGTAACATGGTCATTTAGGTAACATGGTCATTTAGGTATCATGGTCATTTAGGTAACATGTCATTTAGGTAACATGGTCATTTAGGTACATGTAGGTAACATGGTCATTTAGGTACATGTAGGTAACATGGTCATTTAGGTACATGTCGGTAACATGGTCATTTAGGTAACATGTTAGGTAACATGGTCATTTAGGTACATGTAGGTAACATGGTATTTAGGTAACATGGTCATTTAGGTAACATGGTCATTTAGGTAACATGGTCATTTAGGTAACATGGTCATTTAGGTAACATGGTCATGGTCATGTAGGTAACATGGTCATTTAGGTACATGTATGGTAACATGGTCATTTAGGTAACATGGTCATGTAGGTAACATGGTCATTTAGGTACATGTAGGTAACATGGTCATTTAGGTACATGTAGGTAACATGGTCATGTAGGTAACATGGTCATGTAGGTAACATGGTCATGTAGGTAACATGGTCATGTAGGTACATGTAGGTAACATGGTCATTTAGGTAACATGGTCATTTAGATACATGTAGGTAACATGGTCATGTAGGTAACATGGTCATGTAGGTAACATGGTCATGTAGGTAACATGGTCATGTAGGTAACATGGTCATGTAGGTAACATGGTCATTTAGGTAACATGGTCATTTAGGTACATGTAGGTAACATGGTCATTTAGGTAACATGGTCATTTAGGTAACATGGTCATTTAGGTAACATGGTCATTTACATGGGTAACATGTTTAGGTACATTTAGGTAACATGGTCATTTAGGTACATGTAGGTAACATGGTCATTTAGGTAACATGTAGGTAACATGGTCATTTAGGTAACATGGTCATTTAGGTAACATGGTCATTTAGGGTAACATGGTCATTTAGGTAACATGGTCATCTGGTATTTAGGTACATGGTCATTTAGGTACATGTAGGTAACATGGTCATTTAGGTACATGTATTTAGTAACATGGTCATTTAGGTAACATGGTCATTTAGGTAACATGGTCATTTAGGTAACATGGTCATCTGGGTAACATGGTCATTTAGGTACCATGGTCATTTAGGTACATGTAGGTAACATGGTCATTTAACATGGTAACATGGTCATTTAGGTAACATGGTCATTTAGGTAACATGGTCATTTAGGTACATGTAGGTAACATGGTCATTTAACATGGTCATTTACATGGTCATGTAGGTAACATGGTCATTTAGGTAACATGGTCATGTAGGTAACATGGTCATTTAGGTAACATGGTCATTTAGGTAACATGGTCATTTAGGTAACATGGTCATTTAGGTATCATGGTCATTTAGGTACATGTCGGTAACATGGTCATTTAGGTACATGTCGGTAACATGGTCATTTAGGTACATGTCGGTAACATGGTCATTTATGTACATTTAGGTAACATGGTCATGTAGGTAACATGGTCATTTAGGTACATGTCGGTAACATGGTCATTTAGGTACATTTAGGTAACATGGTCATGTAGGTAACATGGTCATTTAGGTATCATGGTCATTTAGGTACATGTAGGTAACATGGTCATTTAGGTAACATGGTCATTTAGGTACATGTAACATGTATGTAACATGATCATGTAGCAAATACATTCATCCAGATCTGTACACTCAGAGGAAAGCATATACAGTTTTAGATATACACTATAAACTAATTTCAAAAACGACTCACAGAACTGTCCACAGTGACAGTATTCTGTTGAAAGATACAGAGGGATAAAGACACACTGTGAGACAACTATGATATGACAAACCTCTATTTAGCTAGGTCAGTCCTTGAGAACACATTCTCTCTTAGAAGAACTGATAATATACTAATCCACGTGGTTGAGAAGTAGAACCTTGAGTTCTAGAAGACGTATGACGCGTCACGCAGCGGGAGAGAAAGTAGATCCGTCTTTAAGAGACAGAGTTGATATCCCCTGGGAGACAGCTGAAAGATGGGGGTGAGGTGTTTAGGTAGGTTAGAAACAGGTCTCATTCCAGATACCAATAACCATTAACTACACATTAAAAGACCTGCAATAACAAGTGCACATTACAGGCAGCACGGCAGCCGGAATAACAATGCACAGCCGCTGAACAGAGGCCACATATACACAATTACTAATCAGGGGAACCAGGTAATGAGACAGTTCAGTGAAGTCTAGAGGCCGGTGACGTAGATCTCCGGTACTGGTGCATGGGATGAGCAGCAGTACCGGGGGGATCCGTGACAATCGAATTCAAAATTACACTGCTTGTCTTTCGAAATTTGTTCATATATAATTGGATGTGTTGTGTCTGCTTTGAGGGGGGGGGGATAGAGAGAGGAAGTGATTCCCAAACCTTCCATAACAAAGCCATCACCTACAGAGAGATGAACCTGGAGAAGAGTCTCCTAAGCAAGCTGGTCCTGGGGCTCTGTTCACAAACACAAACAAACCCCACAGAACCCCAGGACAGCAACACAATTAGACCCATCCAAATCATGAGAAAACAAAGAATTATTTCCAATGTGCCACGTAATTAACAAAAAAACAGAGTGAACTAGAATGCTATTTGGCCCTGAACAAAGAGTACACCGTGGCAGAATACCTGACCACTGTGACTGACCCAAAATGAAGCAAAGCTTTGACTATGTACAGGCTCAAGGCTCAATGAGCATAGCCTTGCTATTGAGAAAGGCCACCATAGGCAGACCAGACTCTCAAGAGAAGACAGGCTATGTGCACACTGCCCACAAAATGAGGTGGAAAATGAGCTGCAGCTCATAACCTCCTCCTGACCTGGCTCTTAAAACTTCTTATGGCTGCAGGGGCAGTATTGAGTAGCATGGGTGAAAGGTGCCCAGAGTAAACAGCCTGCTCCTCAGTCCCAGTTGCTAATATATGCATAGTATTAGTATAGTTGGATAGAAAACACTCTGAAGTTTCTAAAACTGTTTGAATGATGTCTGTGAGTATAACAGAACTCATATGGCAGGTGAAAACCTAGGAAGAAATCCAAACAGGAAGTGAGAAATCTGAGGTTTCAACCCAGCCCCTATTGAATTCACAGTGGGATATGGATGAAGTTGCACTTCCTAGGGCTTCCACTAGATGTCAACCGTCTTTAGAAACTTGAATGAGGCTTCTACTGTGTTGTGGAGCTGAATGAGCCAGGTGTCTGGCAGAGAGCCAAGGGCTGGTCACGCGCAATTCACATGATAGCGACCTGCGTTCCATCGCTTCTCTACACACAAAGGAATTCTCCGGTTGGAACTTTATTGAAGATTTATGATAACAACACCCTAAAGATTGATTCTATATAATAATAATAATAATAATATATGCCATTTAGCAGACGCTTTTATCCAAAGCGACTTACAGTCATGTGTGCATACATTCTACGTATGGGTGGTCCCGGGGATCGAACCCACTACCCTGGCGTTACAAGCGCCATGCTCTACCAACTGAGCTACACAGGACCACTATACTTAGTATGACAAGTTTCTTTGACCTGTAATATAACTTTTTGACATTTTCGACCGACGCTCGGATGGACCTGCGTTTGGATTTGTGTATTAAACACGCTAACAAAAGTAGCAACTTGGACATAAATAATGGACATTATCAAACAAATCAAGCATTTATTGTGGAACTAAGATTCCTGGGAGTGCATTCTGATGAAGATCATCAAAGGTAAGGGAATATTTATAACGTCATTTCTGATTTTTGTTGACTCCAACATGGTGGATAATTTCGCATCTCAGATTATTGCATGGTTTGCTTTTTCCGTAAAGTTTTTAAAAAATCTGACACAGCGGTTGCATTAAGAGACTACATCTACCAGGTGGCCGCTTGGTGTCCTCCGTTGCAATTATTGCGTAATCTCCAGCTGTGTGTATTTTTAGTTTGCTTTGAGGAGAAACACAGCTGCCACGAATGATTTATCATCGAATACATATGTGAAAAACACCTTGAGGATTGATTCTAAACAACGTTTGCCATGTTTCTGTCGATATTATGGAGTTAATTTGGTAAAAAGTTTGGCGTTGTAGAGACTGCATTTTCTGATTTTTTTCTTAGCCAAACGTGATGAACAAAACGGAGCGATTTCTCCTACACAAGTAATCTTTTTGGAAAAACTGAACATTTGCTATCTAACTGAGAGTCTCCTCATTGAAAACATCCGAAGTTCTTCAAAGGTAAATGATTGTATTTGAATGCTTTTCTTGTTTTTGTGAAAATGTTGCCTGCTGAATGCTAGGCTTAATGCTATGCTAGTTATCAATACTCTTACACAAATGCTTGTGTAGCTATGGTTGAAAAGCTTTCAAAATCTGAGATGACAGTGTTGTTAACAAAAGGCTAAGCTTGTGAGTGAATATATTTCTTTAATTTCATTTGTGATTTTCATGAATAGTTAACGTTGCGTTATGGTAATGAGCTTGAGGCTATAATTACGCTCCCGGATACGGGATTGCTCGACGCTAGAGGTTAAGGAGAGGTATAGCTATAATTGCATGTGTATAACTTGTATTTCTCTACATGTATTTCTGTTGAATCGATGTAGCTATGCAAAATCACTGGCTGTTTTTGGAACTAGTGAACGTAACGAGCCAATGTAAACTCAGATTTTTTAAAATATATATTATATATTTTTAAATATGAACTTTATCAAACAAAACATACATGTATCGTGTAACATGAAGTCCTATGAGTGTCATCTGATGAAGACCATCAAAGGTTAGAGATTAATTTGATCTCTATTTGTGCTTTTTGTGACTCCTCTCTTTGGCTGGAAAAATGGCTGGGATTTTCTGTGAGTTGGTGGTCACCTAACATAATCATTTGTGGTGCTTTTGCTGTAAAGCCTATTTGAAATTGGACACTGTGGTGGGATTAACAACAACACTACCTTTAAAACGATACAAGATAATAATATAAGTGTGTTTGAGGAATTTTAATTATGAGATTTCTGTTGTTTTGAATTTGTTGCCCTGCACTTTCATTGGCTGTTGTCATAACATCCCCTTAACGGGATTGCAGCCCTAAGACGTTTTTAAGAGAAGAGAGGCTATATGCACACTGCTCACAAAATGAGGTGGAAACTAAGCTGCACTTCCCGACCTCCTGACAAATGTATGACCATATTAGAGACACATATTTCCCTCAGATTACACAGACCCTAAAATAATTCTAAAACACATCCAATTTTGATAAACTCCCACATCTACTGGGTGAAATTCCACAGTGTGACATCACAGCAGCAGGATTTTTGACCTGTTGCCACAAGAAAAGGGCAACCAGTGAAGAACAAACACCATTGAAAAATCAAACCCATATTTATATTTATTTAGTTTCCCTTTTGAGCTTTAACTATTAGGCGTGTGTCGCAGGTCACTACATACATACATACATACATACATCTAATTTGCTCACATCGTATATAGAATTGTTTATACTGTATTATTGACTGTATGTTTGTTTTACTCCATGTGTAACTCTGTGTCGTTGTATCTGTCGAACTGCTTTGCTTTATCTTGGCCAGGTCGCAATTGTAAATGAGAACTTGTTCTCAACTAGCCTACCTGGTTAAATAAAGGTGAAATAAAATAAATAAATAAAAAACATCACAGGAGAGCCATTTCGTTTTGCCAGAAATGCCTTCTGGAACATGTGAACTTTCATGTGCCATAATAACAAACTTGTATGTCATCTGTAAATATTAATAAAAAGGTTAAAATTACGAGCCTAGTTGGTTTAGCCACAGAAAAAGACAGCATCCTTCCGACTACCCATGATTGGCTGAGATTATGAGTGGGCTGGACATGCCGAGAGATGAGTTTGGATTGGTCTGCCATGTAGCGCGCTTCTGTCTGTTTGAGCTGGTCAGCTTTGCTAGGTAATCCTGTCTAACACAGCTTCTTTAAAAAAAAATATCGCAGAGTAAAACAAAAGACTACACTATACAAGTATCCATTTCAATAGAACATCCCTGTTTCAGGTCTGAGTGTACCAGAGAGCACAGAATAACTGATGAATTTACGAACACTCAACACCGGTTGAATACGGCCGGCGTCAGTAAACGTTGTGGCCATGAGGACAGTAACAGTCACCGACGCTCTGGATAACACGAAAACAACCTAACCAGCTCTGCTAGGTGAAGTAAAATGGTCAGAGTTTGGGGTAAAAGCTTAAGAGGGTTCTTAAGGCATTGGACACGGTCAGAGTGAACCAGTGTCTTGACACAACAATGGGCCGAGCAACGGAAACGACACAGGAAGTCTTGTTTAATGAAAGGGGTTGCAGTCTGCCGTGAAGCTTTCATCCATGTATACAGGTAAGAATCTAGTTTCAGATAATATATGTTTCTAATTTGATCAGAAAGTTGTTTTTCATTGCACGTTAATACTGTTAGCTTCCTAGCTGGCGTTAGATGGTCGGGTCGCTATCTATGATCTGTGTGTAGTAATGTTAACTCAGAACGGCGTTTCGCATTCATCAACAACTACGCAGAGGATAATGCAACAGTGTTACCAGGACGCAAACACTTTGGTGGAAAGCTGATGTCATCCCAAGTTAAAAAAGCAGCGTGGCGTCTCCACAAGGAATCGATGACAACACATATGGAAAGCATAAACAACACGTTTTTATGTTTTTATTGACCTCCAACAAGATTGGCACTACTTTTATGGATCTCACATTATTGTTTTCATTTTACAAGATGATGTTTCTGTTCTGCACATTTGTAGGTAAGTGAACCTTACCTGATAATGATGCATTAAAACATTATATTACGTTTTAATTAAGTTACATTTTATTTTCATGAACTTATCTGAATGTTATTTTGCTGTTTGCAGGTGCACTATCCTTCTGACCCTATGTAGCCAGGTCCCATCTACTATCCTTCTGACCCTATGTAGCCAGGTCCCATCTACTATCCTTCTGACCCTATGTAGCCAGGTCCCATCTACTATCCTTCTGACCCAGGTCCCATCTACTATCCTTCTGACCCTATGTAGCCAGGTCCCATCTACTATCCTTCTGACCCTATGTAGCCAGGTCCATCTACTATCCTTCTGACCCTATGTAGCCAGGTCCATCTACTATCCTTCTGACCCTATGTAGCCAGGTCCATCTACTATCCTTCTGACCCTATGTAGCCAGGTCCCATCTACTATCCTTCTGACCCAGGTCCCATCTACTATCCTTCTGACCCAGGTCCCATCTACTATCCTTCTGACCCAATGTAGCCAGGTCCATCTACTATCCTTCTGACCCTATGTAGCCAGGTCCATCTACTATCCTTCTGACCCTATGTAGCCAGGTCCATCTACTATCCTTCTGACCCTATGTAGCCAGGTCCCATCTACTAACCTTCTGACCCAGGTCCCATCTACTATCCTTCTGACCCTATGTAGCCAGGTCCATCTACTATCCTTCTGACCCTATGTAGCCAGGTCCATCCACTAACCTTCTGACCCTATGTAGCCAGGTCCATCTACTATCCTTCTGACCCTATGTAGCCAGGTCCCATCTACTATCCTTCTGACCCATGTAGCCAGGTCCATCTACTATCCTTCTGACCCTATGTAGCCAGGTCCATCTACTATCCTTCTGACCCTATGTAGCCAGGTCCATCTACTATCCTTCTGACCCTATGTAGCCAGGTCCCATCTACTATCCTTCTGACCCAGGTCCCATCTACTATCCTTCTGACCCTATGTAGCCAGGTCCCATCTACTATCCTTCTGACCCAGGTCCCATCTACTATCCTTCTGACCCAGGTGCCATCTACTATCCTTCTGACCCAGGTCCCATCTACTATCCTTCTGACCCAGGTCCCATCTACTATCCTTCTGACCCAGGTCCCCATCTACTATCCTTCTGACCCAGGTCCCATCTACTATCCTTCTGACCCTATGTAGCCAGGTCCATCTACTATCCTTCTGACCCAGGTCCCCATCTACTATCCTTCTGACCCTATGTAGCCAGGTCCCATCTACTATCCTTCTGACCCTATGTAGCCAGGTCCATCTACTATCCTTCTGACCCAGGTCCATCTACTATCCTTCTGACCCTATGTAGCCAGGTCCCATCTACTATCCTTCTGACCCTATGTAGCCAGGTCCCATCTACTATCCTTCTGACCCTAGGTCCCCATCTACTATCCTTCTGACCCTATGTAGCCAGGTCCCATCTACTATCCTTCTGACCCTATGTAGCCAGGTCCATCTACTATCCTTCTGACCCTATGTAGCCAGGTCCATCTACTATCCTTCTGACCCTATGTAGCCAGGTCCCATCTACTATCCTTCTGACCCTATGTAGCCAGGTCCCATCTACTATCCTTCTGACCCTAGGTCCAGGTCCATCTACTATCCTTCTGACCCTATGTAGCCAGGTCCATCTACTATCCTTCTGACCCAGGTCCAGGTCCATCTACTATCCTTCTGACCCAGGTGCCAGGTCCCATCTACTATCCTCCTGACCCAGGTCCATCTACTATCCTTCTGACCCTATGTAGCCAGGTCCATCTACTATCCTTCTGACCCTATGTAGCCAGGTCCCATCTACTATCCTCCTGACCCAGGTCCATCTACTATCCTTCTGACCCTATGTAGCCAGGTCCCATCTACTATCCTCCTGACCCAGGTCCCATCTACTATCCTTCTGACCCAGGTCCCATCTACTATCCTTCTGACCCAGGTGCCATCTACTATCCTTCTGACCCAGGTCCATCTATCTACCCAGGTCCATCCTCCTGACCCTATGTAGCCAGGTCCCATCTACTATCCTTCTGACCCTATGTAGCCAGGTCCATCTACTATCCTTCTGACCCTATGTAGCCAGGTCCATCTACTATCCTTCTGACCCTATGTAGCCAGGTCCATCTACTATCCTCCTGACCCAGGTCCCATCTACTATCCTTCTGACCCAGGTCCCATCTACTATCCTTCTGACCCAGGTCCCATCTACTATCCTTCTGACCCAGGTCCATCTACTATCCTTCTGACCCTATGTAGCCAGGTCCATCTACTATCCTTCTGACCCTATGTAGCCAGGTCCATCTACTATCCTTCTGACCCTATGTAGGGTCCCATCTACTATCCTTCTGACTGACCCAGGTCCCATCTACTATCCTTCTGACCCAGGTCCCATCTACTATCCTTCTGACCCAGGTCCAGGTCCATCTACTATCCTTCTGACCCAGGTGCCATCCCATCTACTATCCTTCTGACCCAGGTCCATCTACTATCCTTCTGACCCTATGTAGCCAGGTCCATCTACTATCCTTCTGACCCAGGTCCATCTACTATCCTTCTGACCCAGGTCCATCTACTATCCTTCTGACCCAGGTCCATCTACTATCCTTCTGACCCTATGTAGCCAGGTCCATCTACTATCCTTCTGACCCTATGTAGCCAGGTCCATCTACTATCCTTCTGACCCAGGTCCAGGTCCATCTACTATCCTTCTGACCCAATGTAGCCAGGTCCATCTACTATCCTTCTGACCCTATGTAGCCAGGTCCCATCTACTATCCTTCTGACCCTATGTAGCCAGGTCCATCTACTATCCTTCTGACCCAGGTCCAGGTCCATCTACTATCCTTCTGACCCTATGTAGCCAGGTCCATCTACTATCCTTCTGACCCTATGTAGTCAGGTCCATCTACTATCCTTCTGACCCAGGTCCCATCTACTATCCTTCTGACCCAGTCCCATCTACTATCCTTCTGCCAGGTCCATCTACTATCCTTCTGACCCTATGTAGCCAGGTCCCATCTACTCTCCTTCTGACCCAGGTCCCATCTACTATCCTTCTGACCCTATGTAGCCAGGTCCCATCTACTATCCTTCTGACCCTATGTAGCCAGGTCCCATCTACTATCCTTCTGACCCTATGTAGCCAGGTCCCATCTACTATCCTTCTGACCCTATGTAGCCAGGTCCCATCTACTATCCTCCTGACCCAGGTCCCATCTACTATCCTTCTGACCCAGGTCCCATTTACTATCCTTCTGACCCAGGTGCCATCTACTATCCTTCTGACCCAGGTCCATCTACTATCCTTCTGACCCATGTAGCCAGGTCCATCTACTCCTTCTGACCCTATGTAGCCAGGTCCCATCTACTATCCTTCTGACCCAGGTCCCATCTACTATCCTTCTGACCCTATGTAGCCAGGTCCCATCTACTATCCTTCTGACCCAGGTCCCATCTACTATCCTTCTGACCCTATGTAGCCAGGTCCCATCTACTATCCTTCTGACCCAGGTCCCATCTACTATCCTTCTGACCCAGGTCCCATCTACTATCCTTCTGACCCTATGTAGCCAGGTCCATCTACTATCCTTCTGACCCTATGTAGCCATTCCCATCTACTATCCTTCTGACCCAGGTCCCATCTACTATCCTTCTGACCCTATGTAGCCAGGTCCCATCTACTATCCTCCTGACCCAGGTCCCATCTACTATCCTTCTGACCCAGGTCCCATCTACTATCCTTCTGACCCAGGTGCCATCTACTATCCTTCTGACCCAGGTCCATCTACTATCCTTCTGACCCTATGTAGCCAGGTCCATCTACTATCCTTCTGACCCTATGTAGCCAGGTCCATCTACTATCCTTCTGACCCAGGTCCATCTACTATCCTTCTGACCCAGGTCCCATCTACTATCCTTCTGACCCAGGTCCCATCTACTATCCTTCCTGACCCAGGTCCATCTACTATCCTTCTGACCCTAGGTCCATCTACTATCCTTCTGACCCTATGTAGCCAGGTCCCATCTACTATCCTTCTGACCCTATGTAGCCAGGTCCATCTACTATCCTTCTGACCCAGGTCCCATCTACTATCCTCCTGACCCTAGGTCCCATCTACTATCCTCCTGACCCAGGTCCCATCTACTATCCTTCTGACCCTATGTAGCCAGGTCCCATCTACTATCCTCCTGACCCAGGTCCCATCTACTATCCTTCTGACCCTATGTAGCCAGGTCCCATCTACTATCCTTCTGACCCTATGTAGCCAGGTCCATCTACTATCCTCTGACCCTATGTAGCCAGGTCCCATCTACTATCCTTCTGACCCTATGTACCCAGGTCCCATCTACTATCCTTCTGACCCAGGTCCCATCTACTATCCTTCTGACCCAGGTCCATCTACTATCCTTCTGACCCATGTAGCCAGGTGCCATCTACTATCCTTCTGACCCAGGTCCCATCTACTATCCTTCTGACCCTATGTAGCCAGGTCCCATCTACTATCCTTCTGACCCAGGTCCATCTACTATCCTTCTGACCCTATGTAGCCAGGTGCCATCTACTATCCTTCTGACCCAGGTCCCATCTACTATCCTTCTGACCCTATGTAGCCAGGTCCATCTACTATCCTTCTGACCCTATGTAGCCAGGTCCCATCTACTATCCTTCTGACCCTATGTAGCCAGGTCCCATCTACTATCCTTCTGACCCTAGTAAGCAGGTCCCATCTACTTATCCTTCTGACCCAGGTCCATCTACTATCCTATCTGACCCTATGTAGCCAGGTCCCATCTACTATCCTTCTGACCCAGGTCCCATCTACTAACCTTCTGACCCTATGTAGCCAGGTCCCATCTACTATCCTTCTGACCCTATGTAGCCAGGTCCCATCTACTATCCTTCTGACCCTATGTAGCCAGGTCCCATCTACTATCCTTCTGACCCAGGTCCCATCTACTATCCTCCTGACCCTATGTAGCCAGGTCCCATCTACTATCCTTCTGACCCTATGTAGCCAGGTCCATCTACTATCCTTCTGACCCTATGTAGCCAGGTCCATCTACTATCCTTCTGACCCTATGTAGCCAGGTCCATCTACTATCCTTCTGACCCAGGTCCCATCTACTATCCTTCTGACCCTATGTAGCCAGGTCCCATCTACTATCCTTCTGACCCTATGTAGCCAGGTCCCATCTACTATCCTCCTGACCCAGGTCCATCTACTATCCTTCTGACCCTATGTAGCCAGGTCCCATCTACTATCCTTCTGACCCAGGTCCCATCTACTATGCTTCTGACCCAGGTCCCATCTACTATCCTTCTGACCCTATGTAGCCAGGTCCATCTACTATCCTTCTGACCCAGGTCCCATCTACTATCCTTCTGACCCTATGTAGCCAGGTCCATCTACTATCCTCCTGACCCAGGTCCCATCTACTATCCTTCTGACCCAGGTCCCATCTACTATCCTTCTGACCCAGGTCCCATCTACTATCCTTCTGACCCAGGTCCCATCTACTATCCTTCTGACCCAGGTCCCATCTACTAACCTTCTGACCCAGGTCCCATCTACTATCCTTCTGACCCTATGTAGCCAGGTCCATCTACTATCCTCCTGACCCAGGTCCATCTACTATCCTTCTGACCCAGGTCCCATCTACTATCCTTCTGACCCAGGTCCCATCTACTATCCTTCTGACCCAGGTCCCATCTACTATCCTTCTGACCCAGGTGCCATCTACTATCCTTCTGACCCAGGTCCATCTACTATCCTTCTGACCCATGACCCAGGTCCATCTACTATCCTTCTGACCCTATGTAGCCAGGTCCATCTACTATCCTTCTGACCCTATGTAGCCAGGTCCATCTACTATCCTTCTGACCCTATGTAGCCAGGTCCCATCTACTATCCTTCTGACCCTATGTAGCCAGGTCCATCTACTATCCTTCTGACCCAGGTCCCATCTACTATCCTCCTGACCCTATGTAGCCAGGTCCCATCTACTATCCTTCTGACCCTATGTAGCCAGGTCCCATCTACTATCCTTCTGACCCTATGTAGCCAGGTCCCATCTACGATCCTCTTGACCCTATGTAGCCAGGTCCCATCTACTATCCTTCTGACCCAGGTCCATCTACTATCCTTCTGACCCTATGTAGCCAGGTCCCATCTACTATCCTTCTGACCCAGGTCCATCTACTATCCTTCTGACCCTATGTAGCCAGGTCCCATCTACTCTCCTTCTGACCCAGGTCCATCTACTATCCTTCTGACCCTATGTAGCCAGGTGCCATCTACTATCCTTCTGACCCAGGTCCCATCTACTATCCTTCTGACCCTATGTAGCCAGGTCCATCTACTATCCTTCTGACCCTATGTAGCCAGGTCCATCTACTATCCTTCTGACCCTATGTAGCCAGGTCCCATCTACTATCCTTCTGACCCTATGTAGCCAGGTCCATCTACTATCCTTCTGACCCAGGTCCATCTACTATCCTTCTGACCCAGGTCCCATCTACTATCCTTCTGACCCTATGTAGCCAGGTCCATCTTCTATCCTTCTGACCCAGGTCCCATCTACTATCCTTCTGACCCAGGCCAGGTCCATCTACTATCCTTCTGACCCAGGTCCCATCTACTATCCTTCTGACCCTATGTAGCTAGGTCCCATCTACTATCCTTCTGACCCTATGTAGCCAGGTCCATCTACTATCCTTCTGACCCTATGTAGCCAGGTCCATCTACTATCCTTCTGACCCTATGTAGCCAGGTCCATCTACTATCCTTCTGACCCTATGTAGCCAGGTCCATCTACTATCCTTCTGACCCAGGTCCCATCTACTATCCTTCTGACCTTATGTAGCCAGGTCCATCTACTATCATTCTGACCCTATGTAGCCAGGTCCATCTACTATCCTTCTGACCTTATGTAGCCAGGTCCATCTACTATCCTTCTGACCCTATGTAGCCAGGTCCATCTACTATCCTTCTGACCCAGGTCCATCTACTATCCTTCTGACCCAGGTCCCATCTACTATCCTTCTGACCCAGGTCCATCTACTATCCTTCTGACCCTATGTAGCCAGGTCCATCTACTATCCTTCTGACCCTATGTAGCCAGGTCCATCTACTATCCTTCTGACCCAGGTCCATCTACTATCCTTCTGACCCTATGTAGCCAGGTCCCATCTACTATCCTTCTGACCCTATATAGCCAGGTCCATCTACTATCCTTCTGACCCAGGTCCATCTACTATCCTTCTGACCCAGGTCCCATCTACTATCCTTCTGACCCAGGTCCCATCTACTATCCTTCTGACCCAGGTCCCATCTACTATCCTTCTGACCCTATGTAGCCAGGTCCCATCTACTATCCTTCTGACCCAGGTCCCATCTACTATCCTTCTGACCCCCGGTCCATCCCCAGCCGCGCCCTCAGAGCATGCGCAGACCAGCTGGCCGGTGTGTTTACGGACATATTCAATCAATCCCTATACCAGTCTGCTGTTCCCACATGCTTCAAGAGGGCCACCATTGTTCCTGTTCCCAAGAATGCTAAGGTAACTGAGCTAAACGACTACCGCCCCGTAGCACTCACTTCCGTCATCATGAAGTGCTTTGAGAGACTAGTCAAGGACCATATCACCTCCACCCTACCTGACACCCTAGACCCACTCCAATTTGCTTACCGCCCAAATAGGTCCACAGACGATGCAATCTCAACCACACTGCACACTGCCCTAACCCACCTGGACAAGAGGAACACCTATGTGAGAATGCTGTTCATCGACTACAGCTCGGCATTCAACACCATAGTACCCTCCAAGCTCGTCATCAAGCTCGATACCCTGGGTCTCGACCCCGCCCTGTGCAACTGGGTACTGGACTTCCTAACGGGCCACCCCCAGGTGGTGAGGGTAGGCAACAACATCTCCTCCCCGCTGATCCTCAACACGGGGGCCCCACAAGGGTGCGTTCTGAGCCCTCTCCTGTACTCCCTGTTCACCCACGACTGCGTGGCCACGCACGCCTCCAACTCAATCATCAAGTTTGCGGACAACACAACAGTGGTAGGCTTGATTACCAACAACGACGAGACGGCCTACAGGGAGGAGGTGAGGGCCCTCGGAGTGTGGTGTCAGGAAAATAACCTCACACTCAACGTCAACAAAACTAAGGAGATGATTGTGGACTTCAGGAAACAGCAGAGGGAACACCCCCCTATCCACATCGATGGAACAGTAGTGGAGAGGGTAGCTAGTTTTAAGTTCCTCGGCATACACATCACAGACAAACTGAATTGGTCCACTCACACTGACAGCGTGGTGAAGAAGGCGCAGCAGCGCCTATTCAACCTCAGGAGGCTGAAGAAATTCGGCTTGTCACCAAAAGCACTCACAAACTTCTACAGATGCACAATCGAGAGCATCCTGGCGGGCTGCATCACCGCCTGGTACGGCAACTGCTCCGCCCTCAACCGTAAGGCTCTCCAGAGGGTAGTGAGGACTACACAACGCATCACCGGGGGCAAACTACCTGCCCTCCAGGACACCTACACCACCCGTTGTTACAGGAAGGCCATTAAGATCATCAAGGACATCAACCACCCGAACCACTGCCTGTTCACCCCGCTATCATCCAGAAGGCGAGGTTAGTACAGGTGCATCAAAGCTGGGACCGAGAGACTGGAAAACAGCTTCTATCTCAAGGCCATCAGACTGTTAAACAGCCACCACTAACATTGAGTGGCTGCTGCCAACACACTGTCATTGACACTGACCCAACTCCAGCCATTTTAATAATGGGGATTGATGGGAAATGATGTAAATATATCACTAGCCACTTTAAACAATGCTACCTTATATAATGTTACTTACCCTACATTATTCATCTCATATGCATATGTATATACTGTACTCTACATCATCGACTGCATCCTTATGTAACACATGTATCACTAGCCACTTTAACTATGCCACTTTGTTTACTTTGTCTACACACTCATCTCATATGTATATACTGTACTCGATACCATCTACTGTATGCTGCTCTGTACCATCACTCATTCATATATCCTTATGTACATGTTCCTTATCCCCTTACACTGTGTATAAGACAGTAGTTTTGGAATTGTTAGTTAGATTACTTGTTGGTTATCACTGCATTGTCGGAACTAGAAGCACAAGCATTTCGCAACACTCGCATTTGACATCTGCTAACCATGTGTATGTGACAAATAAAATTTGATTTGATTTGATTTGACTTTGTCCCTGTCTCAGTTGGTAGAGCATGGCGCTGTCCCCACCCATATCCCCAGTCCCTCACCATACATACAGACTGTCCTGTCCCCTGTCCCTCACCATACACACAGACTGTCCTGTCCCCTATCCCTCACCATACATACAGACTGTCCTGTCCCCTGTCCCTCACCATACACACAGACTGTCCTGTCCCCTGTCCCTCACCATACACACAGACTGTCCTGTCCCCTGTCCCTCACCATACACACAGACTGTCCTGTCCCCTGTCCCTCACCATACACACAGATGGTCCTGTCCCCTGTCCCTCACCATACACACAGACGGTCCTGTCCCCTGTCCCCAGTCCCTCACCATACACACAGACGGTCTTGTCCCCTGTCCCCTCACCATACACACAGACGGTCCTGTCCCCTGTCCCCCCTGTCCCTCACCATACACACAGACGGTCCTGTCCCCTGTCCCTCACCATACACACAGACGGTCCTGTCCCCTGTCCCTCACCATACACACAGACGGTCCTGTCCCCTGTCCCCTATCCCCAGTCCCTCACCATATACACAGACTGTCCTGTCCCCTGTCCCCAGTCCCTCACCATACACACAGACTGTCCTATTCCCTGTCCCCAGTCCCTCACCACACACAGACTGTCCTGTCCCCTGTCCCCAGTCCCTCACCATACATACAAACTGTCCTGTCACCTGTTCCCTGTCACCTGTCCCTCACCATACATACAGACTGTCCTGTCCCCTGTTCCCTGTCACCTGTCCCCAGTCCCTCACCATACATACAGCATGTCTTATCCCCTGTCCCCAGTCCCTCATACAGACTGTCCTATCCCCTGTCCCCTCTCCCTCACCATACATACAGACTGTCCTGTCCCCTGTCCCTCACCATACATACAGACTGTCCCCTGTCCCCAGTCCCTCACCATACATACAGACTGTCCTGTCCCCTGTCCCCTGTCCCTCACCATACACACAGACGGTCCTATACACACATCCCTCAATCACCTCTCATTGACAACAACCAAACTACTGTGTGTGTGTGTGTGTGTGTGTGTGTGTGTGTGTGTGTGTGTGTGTGTGTGTGTGTGTGTGTGTGTGTGTGTGTGTGTGTGTGTGTGTGTGTGTGTGTGTGTGTGTGTGTGTGTGTGTGTGTGTGTGTGTGTGTGTGTGTGTGTGTGTGTGTGTGTGTGTGTGTGGTGTGTGTGTGTTTACAGCTTTGTAGTAGGGATTATTAACACCTAGGTCAGTTTTATGATTAAATTGTTGTTGAGCGCTGGAATAGAACAAAAACAAACCCTGAAGGCAACATCTGAAACTCATCCACAGTCCCTGTTGGTCAGAGATAGAGAGGATAGAGACATGCTCATCTACAGTCCCTGTTGGTCAGAGATAGAGGGGATAGAGACATGCTCATCTACAGTCCCTGTTGGTCAGAGATAGAGAGGATAGAGACATGCTCATCCACAGTCCCTGTTGGTCAGAGATAGAGAGGATAGAGACATGCTCATCTACAGTCCCTGTTGGTCAGAGATAGAGAGGATAGAGACATGCTCATCTACAGTCCCTGTTGGTCAGAGATAGAGAGGATAGAGACATGCTCATCTACAGTCCCTGTTGGTCAGAGATAGAGGGATAGAGACATGCTCATCTACAGTCCCTGTTGGTCAGAGATAGAGAGGATAGAGACATGCTCATCTACAGTCCCTGTTGGTCAGAGATAGAGGGGATAGAGACATGCTCATCCACAGTCCCTGTTGGTCAGAGATAGAGGGATAGAGACATGCTCATCTACAGTCCCTGTTGGTCAGAGATAGAGGGGATAGAGACATGCTCATCTACAGTCCCTGTTGGTCAGAGATAGAGAGGATAGAGACATGCTCATCTACAGTCCCTGTTGGTCAGAGATAGAGAGGATAGAGACATGCTCATCCACAGTCCCTGTTGGTCAGAGATAGAGAGGATAGAGACATGCTCATCTACAGTCCCTGTTGGTCAGAGATAGAGAGGATAGAGACATGCTCATCTACAGTCCCTGTTGGTCAGAGATAGAGAGGATAGAGACATGCTCATCTACAGTCCCTGTTGGTCAGAGATAGAGAGGATAGAGACATGCTCATCTACAGTCCCTGTTGGTCAGAGATAGAGGGGATAGAGACATGCTCATCTACAGTCCCTGTTGGTCAGAGATAGAGGGGATAGAGACATGCTCATCTACAGTCCCTGTTGGTCAGAGATAGAGGGGATAGAGACATGCTCATCTACAGTCCCTGTTGGTCAGAGATAGAGAGGATAGAGACATGCTCATCTACAGTCCCTGTTGGTCAGAGAAAGAGAGGATAGAGACATGCTCATCTACAGTCCCTGTTGGTCAGAGATAGAGAGGATAGAGACATGCTCATCTACAGTCCCTGTTGGTCAGAGATAGAGGGGATAGAGACATGCTCATCTACAGTCCCTGTTGGTCAGAGATAGAGGGGATAGAGACATGCTCATCTACAGTCCCTGTTGCTATCATCCAAATCAAATCAAATCAAATTTTATTTGTCACATACACATGGTTAGCAGATGTTAATGCGAGTGTAGCGAAATGCTTGTGCTTCTAGTTCCCGACAATGCAGTAATAACCAACAAGTAATCTAACTAACAATTCCAAAACTACTGTCTTATACACAGTGTAAGGGGATAAAGAACATGTACATGAGGATATATGAATGAGAACACAGTTGAACACTAGCCCCATGACAACACAGCTGAACACTAGCCCCATGATAATACAGCTGAACACTAGCCCCATGATAATACAGCTGAACACTAGCCCCATGACAACACAGCTGAACACTAGCCCCATGACAACACAGATGAACACTAGCCCCATGATAATACAGCTGAACACTAGCCCCATGATAATACAGTTGAACACTAGCCCCATGACAACACAGTTGAACACTAGCCCCATGACAACACAGCTGAACACTAGACCCATGATAACACAGCTGAACACTAGCCCCATGATAATACAGCTGAACACTAGCCCCATGACAACACAGCTGAACACTAGCCCCATGATAACACAGCTGAACACTAGCCCCATGATAACACAGCTGAACACTAGCCCCATGACAACACAGCTGAACACTAGACCCATGACAACACAGCTGAACACTAGCCCCATGATAACACAGCTGAACACTAGCCCCATGACAACACAGCTGAACACTAGCCCCATGATAATACAGCTGAACACTAGCCCCATGATTATACAGCTGAACACTAGCCCCATGATTATACAGCTGAACACTAGCCCCATGACAACACAGCTGAACACTAGCCCCATGATAACACAGCTGAACACTAGCCCCATGATAACACAGCTGAACACTAGCCCCATGATAATACAGCTGAACACTAGCCCCATGATAACACAGCTGAACACTAGCCCCATGATAACACAGCTGAACACTAGCCCCATGACAACACAGCTGAACACTAGCCCCATGACAACACAGCTGAACACTAGCCCCATGATAACACAGCTGAACACTAGCCCCATGACAACACAGCTGAACACTAGCCCCATGACAACACAGCTGAACACTAGCCCCATGACAACACAGCTGAACACTAGCCCCATGATAATACAGCTGAACACTAGCCCCATGACAACACAGCTGAACATTAGCCCCATGATTATACAGCTGAACACTAGCCCCATGATAATACAGCTGAACACTAGCCCCATGACAACACAGCTGAACACTAGCCCCATGATAACACAGCTGAACACTAGCCCCATGACAACACAGCTGAACACTAGCCCCATGATAATACAGCTGAACACTAGCCCCATGATAATACAGCTGAACACTAGCCCCATGACAACACAGCTGAACACTAGCCCCATGACAACACAGCTGAACACTAGCCCCATGATAATACAGCTGAACACTAGCCCCATGATAATACAGTTGAACACTAGCCCCATGACAACACAGTTGAACACTAGCCCCATGACAACACAGCTGAACACTAGACCCATGATAACACAGCTGAACACTAGCCCCATGATAATACAGCTGAACACTAGCCCCATGACAACACAGCTGAACACTAGCCCCATGATAACACAGCTGAACACTAGCCCCATGATAACACAGCTGAACACTAGCCCCATGACAACACAGCTGAACACTAGACCCATGACAACACAGCTGAACACTAGCCCCATGATAACACAGCTGAACACTAGCCCCATGACAACACAGCTGAACACTAGCCCCATGACAACACAGCTGAACACTAGCCCCATGATAATACAGCTGAACACTAGCCCCATGATTATACAGCTGAACACTAGCCCCATGATTATACAGCTGAACACTAGCCCCATGACAACACAGCTGAACACTAGCCCCATGATAACACAGCTGAACACTAGCCCCATGATAACACAGCTGAACACTAGCCCCATGATAATACAGCTGAACACTAGCCCCATGATAACACAGCTGAACACTAGCCCCATGATAACACAGCTGAACACTAGCCCCATGACAACACAGCTGAACACTAGCCCCATGACAACACAGCTGAACACTAGCCCCATGATAACACAGCTGAACACTAGCCCCATGACAACACAGCTGAACACTAGCCCCATGACAACACAGCTGAACACTAGCCCCATGACAACACAGCTGAACACTAGCCCCATGATAATACAGCTGAACACTAGCCCCATGACAACACAGCTGAACACTAGCCCCATGATTATACAGCTGAACACTAGCCCCATGATAATACAGCTGAACACTAGCCCCATGACAACACAGCTGAACACTAGCCCCATGATAACACAGCTGAACACTAGCCCCATGACAACACAGCTGAACACTTAAAGAGCCTGGAAAACAAAGTGAAGCTTGTTTAATTAACAGATTATCCTAATGTCCCATAATGTTCATCACCGGCTTTAATGTACAACACTTCTACACTCCATGGGGAATAGAGTGTAATTTGGGACTTAAACCATGTCTGGCAGCTGGCCAAACCTGTTCAGAAACCATGTCTGGCAGCTGGCCAAACCTGTTCAGAAACCATGTCTGGCAGCTGGCCAAACCTGTTCAGAAACCATGTCTGGCAGCTGGCCAAACCTGTTCAGAAACCATGTCTGGCAGCTGGCCAAACCTGTTCAGAAACCATGTCTGGCAGCTGGCCAAACCTGTTCAGAAAGCATGTCTGGCAGCTGGCCAAACCTGTTCAGAAAGCATGTCTGGCAGCTGGCCAAACCTGTTCAGAAAGCATGTCTGGCAGCTGGCCAAACCTGTTCAGAAACCATGTCTGGCAGCTGGCCAAACCTGTTCAGAAACCATGTCTGGCAGCTGGCCAAACCTGTTCAGAAACCATGTCTGGCAGCTGGCCAAACCTGTTCAGAAACCATGTCTGGCAGCTGGCCAAACCTGTTCAGAAACCATGTCTGGCAGCTGGCCAAACCTGTTCAGAAACCATGTCTGGCAGCTGGCCAAACCTGTTCAGAAACCATGTCTGGCAGCTGGTTAACCTGTTCAGAAACCATGTCTGGCAGCTGGCCAAACCTGTTCAGAAAGCATGTCTGGCAGCTGGCCAAACCTGTTCAGAAAGCATGTCTGGCAGCTGGCCAAACCTGTTCAGAAAGCATGTCTGGCAGCTGGCCAAACCTGTTCAGAAACCATGTCTGGCAGCTGGCCAAACCTGTTCAGAAACCATGTCTGGCAGCTGGCCAAACCTGTTCAGAAACCATGTCTGGCAGCTGGCCAAACCTGTTCAGAAACCATGTCTGGCAGCTGGCCAAACCTGTTCAGAAACCATGTCTGGCAGCTGGCCAAACCTGTTCAGAAACCATGTCTGGCAGCTGGCCAAACCTGTTCAGAAACCATGTCTGGCAGCTGGCCAAACCTGTTCAGAAAGCGAAGGTAGACAGAGTGGTGGAAGCTACGGAACAAATGCACAGTTTTCTGCAGGTCAGGATGGATATTGATGTAGCTACCTACCGGTTTGATTTAATGCACAGTTTTCTGCAGGTCAGGATGGATATTGATGTAGCTACCTACCGGTTTGATTTAATGCACAGTTTTCTGCAGGTCAGGATGGATATTGATGTAGCTACCTACCGGTTTGATTTAATGCACAGTTTTCTGCAGGTCAGGATGGATATTGATGTAGCTACCTACCGGTTTGATTTAATGCACAGTTTTCTGCAGGTCAGGATGGATATTGATGTAGCTACCTACCGGTTTGATTTAATGCACAGTTTTCTGCAGGTCAGGATGGATATTGATGTAGCTACCTACCGGTTTGATTTAATGCACAGTTTTCTGCAGGTCAGGATGGATATTGATGTAGCTACCTACCGGTTTGATTTAATGCACAGTTTTCTGCAGGTCAGGATGGATATTGATGTAGCTACCTACCGGTTTGATTTAATGCACAGTTTTCTGTAGGTCAGGATGGATATTGATGTAGCTACCTACCGGTTTGATTTAATGCACAGTTTTCTGCAGGTCAGGATGGATATTGATGTAGCTACCTACCGGTTTGATTTAATGCACAGTTTTCTGCAGGTCAGGATGGATATTGATGTAGCTACCTACCGGTTTGATTTAATGCACAGTTTTCTGCAGGTCAGGATGGATATTGATGTAGCTACCTACCGGTTTGATTTAATGCACAGTTTTCTGCAGGTCAGGATGGATATTGATGTAGCTACCTACCGGTTTGATTTAATGCACAGTTTTCTGCAGGTCAGGATGGATATTGATGTAGCTACCTACCGGTTTGATTTAATGCACAGTTTTCTGCAGGTCAGGATGGATATTGATGTAGCTACCTACCGGTTTGATTTAATGCACAGTTTTCTGCAGGTCAGGATGGATATTGATGTAGCTACCTACCGGTTTGATTTAATGCACAGTTTTCTGCAGGTCAGGATGGATATTGATGTAGCTACCTACCGGTTTGATTTAATGCACCTCTCAGTCCCACAAAGGACAACTGACTCTCTCTCTCTCTCTCGGAGACCGATAAAGCCAGAATTGAATCAATTTGGAGAGCAATTAAAGCGAAGGCTTTAGCCCTGCTCAGAGGCCTTTATTGCAAATAAATAGAATCCTCTGGCCCTGCTAAGTGTTTTGTGCTTCACTACGCTACTCGCTGCTTCTGATGCTTTTCATTAGAGCAGTAAAAAGTGAGTCACATCCTTGACTCCGGTACCTTCCACTGTAGTAGGATGACCCCACTATTACATCAGACGTGATCCACGATGTAACCAGGCCTCCCTTTGACCATTTTTTCCTTCAGCTGCCTTAGAAAAAATTATTTCAAAACCAACTGACTGCTTTTTTTTGTTAGAGTCCCAGAGTTAGCCTTATCTTGTTATAGTCCCAGAGTTAGCCTTATCTTGACAGAGTCCCAGAGTTAGCCTTATCTTGACAGAGTCCCAGAGTTAGCCTTATCTTGACAGAGTCCCAGAGTTAGCCTTATCTTGACAGAGTCCCAGAGTTAGCCTTATCTTGTTATAGTCCCAGAGTTAGCCTTATCTTGTTAGAGTCCCAGAGTTAGCCTTATCTTGTTATTGTCCCAGAGTTAGCCTTATCTTGTTATAGTCCCAGAGTTAGCCTTATCTTGTTAGAGTCCCAGAGTTAGCCTTATCTTGATAGAGTCCCAGAGTTAGCCTTATCTTGTTATAGTCCCAGAGTTAGCCTTATCTTGTTATAGTCCCAGAGTTAGCCTTATCTTGTTATAGTCCCAGAGTTAGCCTTATCTTGTTATAGTCCCAGAGTTAGCCTTATCTTGTTATAGTCCCAGAGTTAGCCTTATCTTGTTATAGTCCCAGAGTTAGCCTTATCTTGTTATTGTCCCAGAGTTAGCCTTATCTTGTTAGAGTCCCAGAGTTAGCCTTATCTTGTTATAGTCCCAGAGTTAGCCTTATCTTGTTATAGTCCCAGAGTTAGCCTTATCTTGTTATAGTCCCAGAGTTAGCCTTATCTTGTTATAGTCCCAGAGTTAGCCTTATCTTGTTATAGTCCCAGAGTTAGCCTTATCTTGTTAGAGTCCCAGAGTTATCCTTATCTTGTTAGAGTCCCAGAGTTAGCCTTATCTTGTTAGAGCTAGCCTTATCTTGACAGAGTCCCAGAGTTAGCCTTATCTTGTTATAGTCCCAGAGTTAGCCTTATGTTGTTATAGTCCCAGAGTTAGCCTTATCTTGTTATAGTCCCAGAGTTAGCCTTATCTTGTTATAGTCCCAGAGTTAGCCTTATCTTGTTATAGTCCCAGAGTTAGCCTTATCTTGTTATAGTCCCAGAGTTAGCCTTATCTTGTTAGAGTCCCAGAGTTATCCTTATCTTGTTAGAGTCCCAGAGTTAGCCTTATCTTGTTAGAGCTAGCCTTATCTTGACAGAGTCCCAGAGTTAGCCTTATCTTGTTATAGTCCCAGAGTTAGCCTTATGTTGTTATAGTCCCAGAGTTAGCCTTATCTTGTTATAGTCCCAGAGTTAGCCTTATCTTGTTATAGTCCCAGAGTTAGTCTTAGCTTACCTCATTCTCTGACCAGAGCAGGGGAGCTGAAGAAGTCTAACATGGTTCAGCCTGGAAAACCTGCTGCTAAAACTCCTAGTCAAATAATTTGTAAAACAGTAAAAGCTAAATGAAGGTTGTTTGATAAAGCTCACACAGACCTAATGTAACGAAGTCCTCCTGTCCTTACCAAGTTCATATGGTAATTTTACCATTCACACACACACACTGTGTTTGGAGGTGAGCTCTAGCTATGATACCAGTGTCTGTCGTGTAATATTTCATGTGAGACTCATTTTATAGAGGGCATCAATCCATTGTAGAATTATTCAGAATGACTGATGGACACAATTCAACTTTGAGAAGTAATAGTCTGGCCCTGGAATGTGCTTCTGCTCTTCATTTTCACTCTTTTTGCTCGCTAAATCAACTTGAAAGAGGGACCGCTCTTCTGGTGATGGGGCAAAGCAACCCTTTCTTCTGTGCTCAACTTGGTGTTAATGTGAAAAACATGAACCCAGCACACACACGACGAGGGCAAGGCAAGCCACAGGAAGCCAGTGAAGTTACTGCCGACAAGATGCCAGCGAGACAGACAGAGCCTCTGGGTACTCAGCCACCTCCTGCGCATGGCGGAGAGGTCACAGAGGACAAAGAGAGAAGGAGCGTTGCTCAGTGAAAAGTAAAGGCTGGTATCGGAGGTGGTTTACTGACAGAATGAGGTTGTCTGTGTCTGAGCCACAAGAGGAAAGCAAGGAGAGGGAGAGAGAATCAGAGGAATGGAAGAAAGCAAGGTTTGAGAATGTGAAATAAGGTAGAGGGCAGAGGTAAAGACAGGAAGGATAAAAGTTCATCAGTCTCTCTCTCTCTCTCTCATGCAGTCCCCTCCCTCCCCTTCTCCCCCAGAACAGAATACTTAATGAACCTGCCCTTTCCTGTATGCTCCCTCCTCGCCCTCCCCTCCCAGCACCATGCAATCAGCCCTGCCAGATGAACCAGAACAGAGAGCATGTCCCATCAAACCAACCCATCCTCTCCTGGTGTGCGTTTTTTTACAGTATATATATATATATATATTTTTTTTTTCCCATTCACTCCGACTCTTGGCGCACCCTAAAAAAGTGTAAAGGGAAGCCAGTTTGGATTTGGTTTCAGTCCAATCACATCGCATCGAGAGCCATTCATTCAAGTCATTGACAGAAACTCGTTGTGCATCTCGTTGTGTTGTTGTCTTTCGGTGGCTGGCTAGCTAGCTAAAATAGTCCTTTTCCTGAATTAGCCATGGATGAAGATAGAGATTTGGACTTGTGGTTTAACTTAATTCTCCGTACTGGCCAATAATTAAAAAGCTGGTTCTGATCCAACCATTAATTCATACATTGTGCCACTGGCCTGAGAGGATGGAAGTTCAATATATAGCTAGATGTACAGTAACAGTCAAAAGTTTGGACACAGCTACAAATTCAAGGGTTTTTCTTTGTTTTTACTATTGTCTACATTGTAGAATAATAGTGAAGACATCAAAACTATGAACTAATACATATGGAATCACGTAGTAACCATAAAAGTGTCAACAAATCAACATCCATTTTGTATTCCAGATTCTTCAAGTCGCCACCCTTTGTCTTGATGACAGCTTTGCTTTTTGTCCAAACTTTTGACTGGTACTTTAGAAGGCTAATGTTAACTAGCAGGCCTGGCGCATCATTGCCATGAAAGGAAGTCAGGCTAGCGAGCAAGCATTTTAGCCCGGTAGCCTAGGACAACAGAAACTAAGTGTGTACAGTACTGTAGGCAACATGAGCAGCTGATAACTGTTTTATTTAAAGTAATGTACATGACTAACGATCAACAAAACAATCAATCATGATATCCTGTGTGGCTCCTCAGTTGGTATAGCATGGGGCTTGCAACACCAGGGTTGTGGGTTCTATTCCCACTGGGGACCAGTAGGACTAAAAGGAATGAATGTGTAAACACTCAGAGTGACTCTGCATAAGAATGTCTAATAAATTATTTAAAAACTGTAACTATAAAAGCAGGTGACAGCGTACCTTATTTTGCAACGGTCTTGGTAAGTGGAGGGTGACAATATATTTAGAATGATGCTTCCTTGACTAGACTATTGACGTTACACATCATTCTAAAGACAATAAGGCACATCTCTGCATATGACCAAATTCAATGTCTTTGCTAACCGCATCATACACATCTATGATGTTAATGTTCCTATCCTATCTAACCACATCATACACATCTATGATGTTAAAGTTCCTATCCACCCAGTAAGTCCAGCAGGCTAATGTTCCTATCCTATCTAACCGCATCATACACATCTATGATGTTAAAGTTCCTATCCTATCTAACCACATCATACACATCTATGATGTTAAAGTTCCTATCCTATCTAACCACATCATACACATCTATGATGTTAAAGTTCCTATCCTATCTAACCGCATCATACACATCTATGATGTTAAAGTTCCTATCCACCCAGTAAGGCCAGCAGGCTAATGTTCCTATCCTATCTAACCACATCATACACATCTATGATGTTAAAGTTCCTATCGACCCAGTAAGGCCAGCAGGCTAATGTTCCTATAGACTCAGTAAGGCCAGCAGGCTAATGTTCCTATAGACTCAGTAAGACCAGCAGGCTAATGTTCCTATCCACTCAGTAAGACCAGCAGGCTAATGTTCCTATCCACCCAGTAAGACCAGCAGGCTAATGTTCCTATGCACCCAGTAAGGCCAGCAGGCTAATGTTCCTATCCACCCAGTAAGGCCAGCAGGCTAATGTTCCTATCCACCCAGTAAGGCCAGCAGGCTTATGTTCCTATCCACCCAGTAAGGCCAGCAGGCTAATGTTCCTATGCACCCAGTAAGGCCAGCAGGCTAATGTTCCTATCCACCCAGTAAGGCCAGCAGGCTTATGTTCCTATCCACCCAGTAAGGCCAGCAGGCTAATGTTCCTATCCACCCAGTAAGGCCAGCAGGCTAATGTTCCTATCCACCCAGTAAGGCCAGCAGGCTAATGTTCCTATCGACCCAGTAAGGCCAGCAGGCTAATGTTCCTATCCTATCTAACCACGTCATACACATCTATGATGTTAAAGTTCCTATCCACCCAGTAAGGCCAGCAGGCTAATGTTCCTATCCACCCAGTAAGGCCAGCAGGCTAATGTTCCTATCGACCCAGTAAGGCCAGCAGGCTAATGTTCCTATCCTATCTAACCACGTCATACACATCTATGATGTTAAAGTTCCTATCGACCCAGTAAGGACAGCAGGTTCCCATCCACCCATTAGCCTGCTGGTTCCTAGCCACCCAGTAAGGCCTGCAGGTTCCTATCCACCCATTAGCCTGCTGGTTCCTAGCCACCCAGTAAGGCCTGCAGGTTCCTATCCACCCATTAGCCTGCTGGTTCATAGCCACCCAGTAAGGCCAGCAGGTTCCTATCCACCCATTAGCCTGCTGGTTAATAGCCACCCAGTAAGGCCAGCAGGTTCCTATCCACCCATTAGCCTGCTGGTTCATAGCCACCCAGTAAGGCCAGCAGGTTCCTATCCACCCAGTAAGGCCAGCAGGTTCCTATCCACCCATTAGCCTGCTGGTTCCTATCCACCCAGTAAGGCCAGCAGGTTCCTATCCACCCAGTAAGGCCAGCAGGTTCCTAGCCACCCAGTAAGGCCAGCAGGTTCCCATCCACCCATTAGCCTGCTGGTTCCTATCCACCCAGTAAGGCCAGCAGGTTCCTAGCCACCCAGTAAGGCCAGCAGGTTCCTAGCCACCCAGTAAGGCCAGCAGTCTAGTCTCTTTTTATTGGTATGAAACTGGTATGAAAGTTGTATTGTCAATTGTTTTTTTTATTTAAACGCCACTTTAAACGTGTACATGATACTGAAACTACATTTCCCCATGGGGACGATAAAGTCAGTAAAGTAAAGAATATTGCCAGTGCCCTTTAATGTCTGGAAAGAAGTGTAATGTAATTGTTGCCTGCAGAGCTGGTTAGGCTGTTTTCATGTTATCCAGAGGTAAACAAATCATCGGCCAGAGCTTCAAGTGCTTTGAGAGCGAAACGAGGAGGGTGGGGCTAAAGCTTAAGAGGGTGTGAACGATGATAAATGGGTGTAGACAAATAAGAGCTCTTCACTCGATACCAAATCATTCAAAGGCCATTTTCTCCAAAGTGAGTTTACTTTCAAAACAAAATTACTTTCCCATTGTTCCTCAACTGTAGTGTTGAATATACAATTTTCTAGCTCTGAGTCTCTCCTTTTATCCACTGTAAAAAACACAATTTCAAATGAGGTTTCTCTGTCATAAATATGAATGTCTGAAAACCATCTCGTTTCAACAAAACCCTGCCAGACCAATAAAACAGATTCAGATGCCTTGGGGTCCACATGGAACCCTGGTCAAAACAGGTGCACTGGGAAATGAAGAAGTCTTCTTCTTCCACAAAACTGATTTATTGAATATGTTTCAACCATCTGTTGAAATGCACACAGAGCAGAGCAAAGTGAAAGAGAGAGACAGCGAGAGAGAGAGAGAGAGAGAGAGAGAGAGAGAGAGAGAGAGAGAGAGAGAGAGAGAGAGAGAGAGAGAGAGAGAGAGAGAGAGAGAGAGAGAGAGAGAGACAGAGACAGCGATAGAGAGAGAGAGAGAGAGAAAGAGAGAGACAGCGATAGAGAGAGAGAGAGACAGCGAGAGAGAGAGAGACAGCGAGAGAGAGCAAGACAGAGCAAGAGAAAGAGAGAACAAGAGGGAGAGATCATAAAAACTATGCATACCTTGTCCCTAAACATCACAGCCACAAGTAACTTCCACAAAGCTGTGAAAGATCTGAGAGACAAGGGCCTTCTATGCCATCAAATGCATTCCAATTAGGATCTTCCATGCCGTCTTCAGGAGGGGTGCGTCACTTGAGTGGGTTGAGTCACTGACGTGATCTTCCTGTCTGGGTTGGCGCCCCCCCCCCCTTGGGTTGTGCCATGGCGGAGACCTTTGTGTATACTCGGCCTTGTCTCAGGATGGTAAGTTGGTGGTTGAAGATAACCCTCTAGTGGAACATTTATGAACATTTGAACATCTTGGCCATGTTCTGTTATAATCTCCACCCGGCACAGCCAGAAGAGGACTGGCCACCGCTCATAGCCTGGTTCCTCTAGGTTTCTTCCTAGGTTTTGGCCTTTCTAGGGAGTTTTTCCTAGCCACTGTGCTTCTACACCTGCATTGCTTGCTGTTTGTGGTTTTATAGGCTGGGTTTCTGTACAGCACTTTGAGAAATCAGCTGATGTAAGAAGGGCTATATAAATACATTTGATTTGATTTGACAAAATAATAATACCTGAATCAGTTATAGAACCCATTTTATGGTTGTGTATTTGAAAACAAATCCAATGTTGATATACTCACATATCTACTGGGTGAAATTCCACAGTGTGACATCACAGTAGCAAGATGTGTGACCTGTTGCCACAAAAGAAGGGCAACCAGTGAAGAACAAACACCACTGTCAATACAACCCATATTTAACTTATTTTTGTTTTCCTTCTGTAAAACATTTTCTACCAGCATGTCACATGTGCAACCAGAGGAAAACAACTCTAGACCACCTTTACTCAACACACAGAGACATGTACAAAGCTCTAGACCACCTTTACTCCACACAGAGACGTGTACAAAGCTCTAGACCACCTTTACTCAACACACAGAGACGTGTACAAAGCTCTAGACCACCTTTACTCCACACACAGAGACGTGTACAAAGCTCTAGACCACCTTTACTCCACACACAGAGACGTGTACAAAGCTCTAGACCACCTTTACTCCACACAGAGACGTGTACAAAGCTCTAGACCACCTTTACTCAACACACAGAGACGTGTACAAAGCTCTAGACCACCTTTACTCCACACACAGAGACGTGTACAAAGCTCTAGACCACCTTTACTCCACACACAGAGACGTGTACAAAGCTCTAGACCACCTTTACTCCACACACAGAGACGTGTACAAAGCTCTAGACCACCTTTACTCAACACACAGAGACGCATGCAAAGCTCTAGACCACCTTTACTCAACACACAGAGACGTGTACAAAGCTCTAGACCACCTTTACTCCACACACAGAGATGTGTACAAAGCTCTAGACCACCTTTACTCCACACACAGAGATGTGTACAAAGCTCTAGACCACCTTTACTCCACACACAGAGACGTGTACAAAGCTCGCCCTCCATTTTGGCAAATCTGACCATAACTCTATCCTCCTGATTCCTGCTTCCAAGCAAAAAACGAAAGCAGGAAGTACCCGTGACTAGCTCAATACGGAAGTGGTCAGATGACGCGAATGCTAAGCTACAGGACTGTTTTGCTAGTACAGACTGGAATATGTTCCGTGATTCATCCAATGGCATTGAGGAGTACACCACCTCAGTCATTCATTGCTTCATCAATAAGTGCTTTGACGACGTCGTCCCCACAGTGAACCACCAAGGGATCTCCATTACATTACATCTGATACAATCCTCTGCTTTTTATTATCTTTTTACTTTAGTTTAGTTTGGTGAAAATTGCCTTTTTCTCTTCTTGAACTGCACTTAACTGTTTCACTAGTTAAGGGCTGTAAGTAATGTTCATGATATTCTGCACATGTGACAAATAACATTTGATTTGAACACAGGTTTATTTATTTTCAATGTTGTACTTTAACTGTTTGTACATCGTTACAACACTGTATAATAATAATAATAAACATAATGACCTTTTAAATATCTTTATTATTTTGGAACTTCTGTGAGTGTAATGTTTACTGTTCATTTTTTAAATGTAAATTTCACTTTTTGTTTATGATCTATTTCACTTGCTTTGGCAATGTTTCCCATGCCAATAAAGCCCTTCAATTAAAATTACATTCCCATTGAATTGAGAGAGAGAAAGAGTGAGAAATACATAGAAAGAGAGAGGGACAGAGAGGGAGAGTCAGAGGCTCAGAGAAAGGAAAGCAAAGAGCTTGTATACTTTATACTTCTCAATGTATCTACTAAACAACAGCATTACAACTGAATCAGAGCAAAACATATGAGTGTTATTTCAAGCTAACACATTAATACCATATGTCCCCACAAAGAGAACCCCTACTGTGCATCACACCAATACAAGCACCAAGGATCTCCACCACAACACAGGCTAGTGGAACACACTGAAAATACTAACTTTCCAGTTTGTAATCAGGACAGCTGGCATCATAGCCTTCCCTGTAGAGAGGAAACATGCTTTTAGAGTCACATTAGTACTTTGAAACAACCTGGCTGAAATTAAGAATGTCTGTCCAATGGAACGAGTCGAGGAGCAGAATGTCTGTCCAATGGAACGAGTCGAGGCGCAGAATGTCTGTCCAATGGAACGAGTCGAGGAGCAGAATGTCTGTCCAATGGAACGAGTCGAGGAGCAGAATGTCTGTCCAATGGAACGAGTCGAGGAGCAGAATGTCTGTCCAATGGAACGAGTCGAGGAGCAGAATGTCTGTCCAATGGAACGAGTCGAGGCGCAGAATGTCTGTCCAATGGAACGAGTCGAGGAGCAGAATGTCTGTCCAATGGAACGAGTCGAGGAGCAGAATGTCTGTCCAATGGAACGAGTCGAGGAGCAGAATGTCTGTCCAATGGAACGAGTCGAGGAGCAGAATGTCTGTCCAATGGAACGAGTCGAGGAGCAGAATGTCTGTCCAATGGAACGAGTCGAGGAGCAGAATGTCTGTCCAATGGAACGAGTCGAGGCGCAGAATGTCTGTCCAATGGAACGAGTCGAGGAGCAGAATGTCTGTCCAATGGAACGAGTCGAGGAGCAGAATGTCTGTCCAATGGAACGAGTCGAGGAGCAGAATGTCTGTCCAATGGAACGAGTCGAGGAGCAGAATGTCTGTCCAATGGAACGAGTCGAGGCGCAGAATGTCTGTCCAATGGAACGAGTCGAGGCGCAGAATGTCTGTCCAATGGAACGAGTCGAGGAGCAGAATGTCTGTCCAATGGAACGAGTCGAGGAGCAGAATGTCTGTCCAATGGAACGAGTCGAGGAGCAGAATGTCTGTCCAATGGAACGAGTCGAGGCGCAGAATGTCTGTCCAATGGAACGAGTCGAGGCGCAGAATGTCTGTCCAATGGAACGAGTCGAGGAGCAGAATGTCTGTCCAATGGAACGAGTCGAGGCGCAGAATGTCTGTCCAATGGAACGAGTCGAGGAGCAGAATGTCTGTCCAATGGAACGAGTCGAGGAGCAGAATGTCTGTCCAATGGAACGAGTCGAGGCGCAGAATGTCTGTCCAATGGAACGAGTCGAGACGCTCTGTGGTTCTGGCAGAATGCCAACTGAAAAGAGGAGACAAGGGGAGGGGGAGCGGACAGACATGTCGGTGTGTGTCAGGGATGATAGTGAATGGTAAATGCTTCAGTGATTATAGGTTGTAAGAGGCTGTAAGAGGTCTGTATTCTTACAGGGGCTGTTACTGTGTGTTATGCAGTGTCAGGGTTGGTGGCTATAGCATAATATGTAGTACACAGACACACATAAATACTCTCAAAATGTAGTAGTGTCTAAGGTGGCAGAACAGAGTACAGGGAGGTAGGGTTAGTGTCTAAGGTGGCAGAACAGAGTACAGGGAGGTAGGGTTAGTGTCTAAGGTGGCAGAACAGAGTACAGGGAGGTAGGGTTAGTGTCTAAGGTGGCAGAACAGAGTACAGGGAGGTAGGGTTAGTGTCTAAGGTGGCAGAACAGAGTACAGGGAGGTAGGGTTAGTGTCTAAGATGCAGAACAGAGTACAGGGAGGTAGGGTTAGTGTCTAAGGTGGCAGAACAGAGTACAGGGAGGTAGGGTTAGTGTCTAAGATGCAGAACAGAGTACAGGGAGGTAGGGTTAGTGTCTAAGGTGGCGGAACAGAGTACAGGGAGGTAGGGTTAGTGTCTAAGGTGGCAGAACAGAGTACAGGGAGGTAGGGTTAGTGTCTAAGGTGGCAGAACAGAGTACAGGGAGGTAGCTGGTTAGTGTCTAAGATGCAGAACAGAGTACAGGGAGGTAGGGTTAAATGCAGCCCCCTACACCTCTCTAAAATGACATACCCAAATCAAGAATATGCATATTCTTGGTACAATTTGAAAGGATACACTTTGAAGTTTGTGGAAACATGAAAGCAATGTAGGAAAATTAAGCACAATAGATCTGATAAAAGACAATAAAAAGAAAATAAAAAACTGTTATTTTGTATTTTTTGTCTTTGAAATGCAAGAGAAAGGCCATAATGTATTATTCCATCTCCATCATCTATATTATGCTATCTCTCTCAGAATGACCTTCTTGATCCAAATCAGTCAGGTTTCAAGACTAGTCATTCAACTGAGACTGCTCTTCTCTGTATCACGGAGGCGCTCCGCACCGCTAAAGCTAACTCTCTCTCCTCTGCTCTCATCCTTCTAGACCTATCGGCTGCCTTCGATACTGTGAACCATCAGATCCTCCTCTCCACCCTCTCCGAGTTGGGCATCTCCGGCGCGGCCCACGCTTGGATTGCGTCCTACCTGACAGGTCGCTCCTACCAGGTGGCGTGGCGAGAATCTGTCTCCTCACCACGCGCTCTCACCACTGGTGTCCCCCAGGGCTCTGTTCTAGGCCCTCTCCTATTCTTGCTATACACCAAGTCACTTGGCTCTGTCATAACCTCACATGGTCTCTCCTATCATTGCTATGCAGACGACACACAATTAATCTTCTCCTTTCCCCCTTCTGATGACCAGGTGGCGAATCGCATCTCTGCATGTCTGGCAGACATATCAGTGTGGATGACGGATCACCACCTCAAGCTGAACTTCGGCAAGACGGAGCTGCTCTTCCTCCCGGGGAAGGACTGCCCGTTCCATGATCTCGCCATCACGGTTGACAACTCCATTGTGTCCTCCTCCCAGAGCGCTAAGAACCTTGGTGTGATCCTGGATAACACCCTGTCGTTCTCAACTAACATCAAGGTGGTGGCCCGTCCCTGTAGGTTCATGCTCTACAACATCCGCAGAGTACGACCCTGCTTCACACAGGAAGCGGCGGTGGTCCTAATCCAGGCACTTGTCATCTCCCGTCTGGATTACTGCAACTCGCTGTTGGCTGGGCTCCCTGCCTGTGCCATTAAACCCCTACAACTCATCCAGAACGCCGCAGCCCGTCTAGTGTTCAACCTTCCCAAGTTCTCTCACGTCACCCCGCTCCTCCGCTCTCTCCACTGGCTTCCAGTTGTAGCTCGCATCCGCTACAAGACCATGGTGCTTGCCTACGGAGCTGTGAGGGGAACGGCACCTCAGTACCTCCAGGCTCTGATCAGGCCCTACACCCAAACAAGGGCACTGCATTCATCCACCTCTGGCCTGCTCGCCTCCCTACCACTGAGGAAGTACAGTTCCCGCTCAGCCCAGTCAAAACTGTTCACTGCTCTGGCCCCCCAATGGTGGAACAAACTCCCTCACGACGCCAGGACAGCGGAGTCAATCACCACCTTCCGGAGACACCTGAAACCCCACCTCTTTAAGGAATACCTAGGATAGGATAAAGTAATCCTTCTCACCCCCCCCCTTAAAATATTTAGATGCACTATTGTAAAGTGGTTGTTCCACTGAATGTCATAAGGTGAATGCACCAATTTGTAAGTCGCTCTGGATAAGAGCGTCTGCTAAATGACTTAAATGTAATGTAATGTAATGTAATTCCAGCCCAGAAGCAATTTAGATTTTGGCCACTAGATGTCAGCAGTGTATCTACAAAGTTTTAGACTGATGCAATGAACCATTGTATTTCTGTTTAAAACTGTGTATCACGACTGCTCCTAAAGGGCCTAATTGGTTTATTATCAACTTGTCAAGTTCATAACTGTTCATAAATGTGCACTCTCCTCAAACAATAGCATGGTATTATTCCACTGTAAATTGGACAGTGCAGTTAGATTAACAAGAATGTAAGCTTTCTGCCAATATCAGATATGTCTATGTCCTGGGAAATGTTCTTGTTACTTACAACCTCATGCTAATCGCATTAGCCTACGTTAACTCAACGTCACGTGGATGGGACACCGATCCCGAAGATGTTTTAACTACTGTGACAATCTGAACCCACACAGAGAGTGAAGGCGGCGCCTTAAACTGCCTTTGAGACATTTTCACTTTTACAGAGAGCATCCTGTTGGGATGTATCGCCGCCTGGTACGGCAACTGCACCGCCCACAACCACAGGGCTCTCCAGAGGGCGTTCTGCCCAACACATCACCGGGGGCAAACTTCCTGCCCTCCAAGACATCTACAGCACCTGATGTCATAGGAAGGCCAAAAATATCATCAAGGACATCAACCACCCGAGCCACGGCCCGTTCACCCCGTTACCATCCAGAAGGCGAGGTCAGTAAAGGTGCATCAAAAGCTGGGAACGAGAGACTGAAAAACATCTATCTCAAGGCCATCGGACTGTTAAATAGCCATCACTAGCCAGCTAAAACCAAGTAACTCAACTCTGCATCTTAGAGGCTGCTGCCCTGCATACATGTAATCAATGACCACTTTAATAATGTTTATATACTGTATTCTATTCTACTGTATTTTAGACTTCACATTGCTCGTCCTAATATTTATATATTTATTAATTCCATTCTTTTACTTTAGATTTGTGTGTATTGTTGGGAATTGTTAGATATCACTGCATTGTTGGAGCTAGAAACACAACAATGTCGTCTACAACCACATCAACATCTGCTAAATATGTTTATGTGAGCAATTTATGTGTTATCTAGGTTTGACTTTCATCTGGTCAATGATTCTACAGTAGAACTAAGAACAGATATAGCCCTTGGTTCACTCCAGACCTGACTGCCCTTGACCAGCACAAAAACATCCTGTGGCGTACTGCACTAGCTTCGAATAGTCCCCGCGATATGCAACTTTTCAGGGAAGACAGGAACCAATATAGAGTTTGTCATCTTATCATTGATGAGAATGTCTCAGATGAACTGACATCATATTCATTAAGTACCACCGCATCTGTTCCATTGGTTGCATTACCAGAATATAGTTCATTTCCCCCCCACCTTCTGATGTTCCCAGAATCTCTATGTTAACCAAGTTTTTTTAATTGTAACCAGGTTACTACTGGTTACGTATACAGAACGTATACTGTTCTGCCTTATTATTATTTGACCATGCTGGTCATTTATGAACATTTGAACATCTTGGTCATGTTCTGTTATAATCTCTACCCGGCACAGCCAGAAGAGGACTGGCCACCCCACATAGCCCGGTTCCTCTCTAGGTTTCTTCCTAGGTTTTGGCCTTTCTAGGGAGTTTTTCCTAGCCACCGTGCTTTTACACCTGCATTGTTTGCTGTTTGGGGTTTTAGGCTGGGTTTCTGTACAGCACTTTGAGATATCAGCTGATGTACGAAGGGCTATATAAATAAATTTGATTTGATTTGATTTAGGTTAGAGAAGGAAAGTGGGGAAGAGGTATTTATGACGGTCATAAACCTATCCCCCAGGGCCAACGTCATGACACCTATATCCATCCTGCCCTGCAATTCTAAAGTCTTTCGAAAGCCAAGTGAACAAACAGATCATCGACCATCTCGAATCCCAACGTATCTTCACCGCTAAGCAATCTGGTTTCCGAGCTTGTCATGGGTGCACCTCAGCCACTCTCAAGGTCCTAAACGATATCTTAACCGCCATCGATAAGAAACATTACTGTGTAGCCGTCTTCATCGACCTGGCCAAGGCTTTCGACTCTGTCAATCACCGTATACTTAACGGCAGACTCGACAGCCTTGGTTTCTCAAATGATTGCCTCACCTGGTTCACTAACTACTTCTCAGACAGAGTTCAGTGTGTCAAATTGGGGGGCCTGTTGTCAGGACCTATGGCAGTTTCTATGGGGGTGCCACAGAATTCAATTCTCAGGCCGACTCTCGTCTCTGTATACATCAATGATGTCGCTCTTGCTGCTGGTGAGTCTCTGATCCACCTCTACACGGACGACACCATTCTGTATACTTCTGGCCCTTCTTGGGACACTGCGTTAAGAAGCTTCTGATAGGCTAATTGACTTCATTTGAGTGAATTGGAGGTGTATCTGTGGATGCATTACAAGGCCTACCTTCAAACTTAGTGCCTCTTTGCTTGACATCATGGGAAAATCAAAAGAAATCAGCCAAGACCTCAGAAAAAAAATGGGAGACCTCCACAAGTCTGGTTCATCCTTGGGAGCAATTTCCAAATGCCATAATAACCATTGTTATGTTAGGAGGAAAAAGGGGGAGGCTTGCAAGCCGAAGAACACCATCCCAACTGTGAAGCATGGGGGTGGCAGCATCATGTTGTGGGGGTGCTTTGCTGCAGGAGGGTCTGGTGCACTTCACAAAATAGATGGCATCATGGGAGGGGAAAATTCTGTGGATATATTGAAGCAACATATTAAGACATCAGTCAGGAAGTTAAAGTTTGGTCGCAAATGGGTCTTCCAAATGGACAATGACCCCAAGCAAACGTCCAAAGTTTTGGCAAAATGGCTTAAGGGCAACAAAGTCAAGGTATTGGAGTGGCCATCACAAAGCCCTGTCCTGCAATAGCAACAAATCTAATCCTACAATAGCAACAAGTCTAATCCTAAAATAGCAACAAGTCTAATCCTGAAATAGCAACAAGTCTAATCCTGAAATAGCAACAAGTCTAATCCTGAAATAGCAACAAACCTAATCCTGAAATAGCAACAAGCCTAATCCTGCAATAGCAACAAGCCTAATCCTGCAATAGCAACAAACCTAATCCTGCAATAGCAACAAACCTAATCCTGCAATAGCAACAAGCCTAATCCTGAAATAGCAACAAGCCTAATCCTGCAATAGCAACAAGCCTAATCCTGCAATAGCAACAAGCCTAATCCTGCAATAGCAACAAACCTAATCCTGAAATAGCAACAAGTCTAATCCTGAAATAGCAACAAGCCTAATCCTGAAATAGCAACAAGCCTAATCCTGAAATAGCAACAAACCTAATCTTGCTATAGCAACAAGCCTAATCCTGAAATAGCAACAAACCTAATCCTGCTATAGCAACAAGCCTAATCCTGATATAGCAACAAGCCTAATCCTGCTATAGCAACAAGCCTAATCCTGAAATAGCAACAAGGCTAATCCCGCAATAGCAACAAGGCTAATCCCACAATAGCAACAAGGCTAATCCCACAATAGCAACAAGGCTAATCTTGCAAAAGCAACAAGGCTAATCCCACAATAGCAACAAGGCTAATCCCACAATAGCAACAAGCCTAATCCAGCAATAGCAACAAGGCTAATCACCCATTAGCAAGAAGCCTAATCCCCCATTAGCAACAAGCATAATCCAGCAATAGCTACAAACCTAATCCTGCAATAGCAACAAGCCTAATCGCCCGTTTGCAACTAAATTAATCCTGAAATAGCAACAAGCCTAATCCTGCAATAGCAACATATATATTCCTGCAATAGCAACACATCTATTCCTGCAATAGCAACACACCTATTCCTGCAATAGCATCTGAATATCCTCATCAACACCAGCGTTGGCTAATGTGTAATATGATTTGACACGGACATCACTAACTCACATTGTCGTGATTTTACTGTCACCACACAACACCACAGTGATAGGCTAACCAGCATAGCACTACAATAACTGCCAGTGTTGCCGAGAGAAAGTAGAACGAGAGCAGAGAGGGAGCAGAGAGAGAGAGAGCAGAGAGAGTAGAGACAGAGAGCAGAGAGAGAGCAGAGACAGAGAGAGAGTAGAGACAGACAGAGACAGAGAGAGAGCAGAGAGCAGAGAGAGCACAGAGAGCACAGAGAGCACAGAGACAGAGAGAGAGTAGAGACAGACAGAGACAGAGAGAGAGCACAGAGCAGAGAGAGCAGAGAGCAGAGAGAGCACAGAGAGCACAGAGAGCACAGAGGGCACAGAGAGCAGAGAGAGAGCAGAGACAGAGAGAGAGTAGAGACAGACAGAGACAGAGAGAGAGCACAGAGCAGAGAGAGCAGAGAGCAGAGAGAGCACAGAGAGCACAGAGAGCACAGAGGGCACAGAGGGCACAGAGGGCACAGAGGGCACAGAGAGCACAGAGAGCAGAGGTCACGATCAGATGAGTTCCTGCATTTTTCAGCATTTTCTTAAAAAAATATAGATTTAGAGTTAGATTAACTTGGATTTTTTGTCAGGAACATATACAGGATGCTATCTTCGACAACATAACCCTCACTTCAAATCAAAACTCAAAACCTAAACCCAGGATACTTGACAACGAGGACCCTGAGTCAGCTAATATAAACCTCTATAAGTCTGGAACAGTAATGGTACAGGGCAACCCCAAACCGTTTCAGCTGGACTTTCACCAAATTAAAGAATTAGCCCAGCAGGAGAAGCTCTCCCTTGAGAAAGACACCCCCACCCCGAGCGGGTCAGACCAGACCTCATTATATAACCCCACAGACGAGCGACCCCCAGCGGAGAGTCAACCTCCCAGCACAGATTACTAATCCCTCATTGAAATGAAGGATACCAGCTGGAGGTAAGGCAGGTGGAGCTGGAACAGCAGGTGATTACATTTACATTTTACATTTAAGTCATTTAGCAGACGCTCTTATCCAGAGCGACTTACAAATTGGTGCATTCACCTTATGACATCCAGTAGAACAGTCACTTTACAATAGTGCAACTAAATCTTAAAGGGGGGGGGTGAGAAGGATTACTTATCCTATCATAGGTATTCCTTAAAGAGGTGGGGTTTCAGGTGTCTCCGGAAGGTGGTGATTGACTCCGCTGTCCTGGCGTCGTGAGGGAGTTTGTTCCACCATTGGGGGGCCAGAGCAGCGAACAGTTTTGACTGGGCTGAGCGGGAACTGTACTTCCTCAGTGGTAGGGAGGCGAGCAGGCCAGAGGTGGATGAACGCAGTGCCCTTGTTTGGGTGTAGGGCCTGATCAGAGCCTGGAGGTACTGAGGTGCCGTTCCCCTCACAGCTCCGTAGGCAAGCACCATGGTCTTGTAGCGGATGCGAGCTTCAACTGGAAGCCAGTGGAGAGAGCGGAGGAGCGGGGTGACGTGAGAGAACTTGGGAAGGTTGAACACCAGACGGGCTGCGGCGTTCTGGATGAGTTGTAGGGGTTTAATGGCACAGGCAGGGAGCCCAGCCAACAGCGAGTTGCAGTAATCCAGACGGGAGATGACAAGTGCCTGGATTAGGACCTGCGCCACTTCCTGTGTGAGGCAGGGTCGTACTCTGCGGATGTTGTAGAGCATGAACCTACAGGAACGGGCCACCGCCTTGATGTTAGTTGAGAACGACAGGGTGTTGTCCAGGATCACGCCAAGGTTCTTAGCGCTCTGGGAGGAGGACACAATGGAGTTGTCAACCGTGATGGCGAAATCATGGAACGGGCAGTCCTTCCCCGGGAGGAAGAGCAGCTCCGTCTTGCCGAGGTTCAGCTTGAGGTGGTGATCCGTCATCCACACTGATATGTCTGCCAGACATGCAGAGATGCGATTCGCCACCTGGTCATCAGAAGGGGGAAAGGAGAAGATTAATTGTGTGTCGTCTGCATAGCAATGATAGGAGAGACCATGTGAGGCTATGACAGAGCCAAGTGACTTGGTGTATAGCGAGAATAGGAGAGGGCCTAGAACAGAGCCCTGGGGGACACCAGTGGTGATTACATTCCAGTCTGCATAGACCCAGACAACAGTCCAGCACAACAACACTCTCTGAACCAGACCCGGAGAGCTGGAGGTGGACAGAGACATATCTGCACTCTGGACAGTGGTGAGACAACTTCAACAAGAGAAAGAGCAGGAGAAGAGCACTAGATGAGAGGATCAGACTGCTGGAGGAGATGTTGAGGGGGGATGGCGTGTGACAGAGAACAACCCCCTAGAGATGTGGCCAACCCCACAGAGAAGCCAGCAGAACAGCCCACCTCAGCACCCGACAAAAGTCTCGACACCACAGCAGAACAGTCCACACCAGACCCTGACCATAGAGTCGACACCATAGCAGAACAGACAAAAGAAAACCCCCAAGCCCAGCGGCTCTCACCCCCTCTGAGCACCCCCCTGTCAGCCACCCTGATAGCCCTTCTGACAACCCCCCCCACACCCACTGAGGACAAACACAAGACACAGATTTGACTCCTTATGGACTCAAATGGGAAATATATAGAATAAAAAAACGTTTTCCCAAACACAGTGTGTCTAAAGTCTGGTGTCCAAACACCCAGCGCACCCTCAACCTTCTGTCTGAGGACCAACTAGGCTCACCCAGCCACATAATAATACACACAGGCACAAACGACCTGAGAGCACAGCAGGTAAGGGTGGCCACAGCACTGAAGGGAGTGATTGAAAAGGCTTCTTCTACTTTCCCTAACGCACAAGTAGTTACCTACACCCTGCCACAATACAGCGGGTAAATGCAAGTATTTCCTGTGACTGGGACTCAAAACCAAATGTTTTCCTGGCTCACCACTCCACCCTGGACTTGAACAGCCTCTATGACCAGGTCCACCTCTACAAGGCAGCAGGGCCCACCTTTGCCCGGACTCTAAAGGACATCGCTCTCAAACGTATCCCCAACACTTCACACAGGAGCAACAGATCAATAGACACCCCAACCAGACCAGCGAGACACCCTCCAAGACCTGCAGGACCAACCCCTGGACCAACCCCTGGACCTACACATAGAGGACCCACGCCAAGAGGACTTACATCCAGACGACAGCACCCCCAGACACATCCACAACCCCACCCCAACCAATCAACACCCCCCCACGTCAACCATGCCCCTCCTGCCCACCCCATCCCCGCAAAGAGGGCCTCATCATGGAAGTCACACATACGCCCAGGTAGTGAGTGGGCAAACAGGCCCACCCCCACTCTTACACTCGCCCAAGCCAATGGCATGTACCAGATGCTCAGCAGGCTCTGCCCACACTTACTGGCCTTAGGCCAAACCACGACCAACAACATTGGACACTTTATGGAACAAAAAGCCTTCACTATATCATACTGGAATATCCAAGGCCTGAGGTCATCTGCCTTTGGCCTAAAGAGCAGGAACCTGGACTTCACCAAAGAAATCGGTGATACAGACATTGTCATCCTGCAAGAAACCTGGTTTAGAGGAGACGGAGCCACTGGTTGTCCTCTAGGTTACAGGGAGCTGGTAGTCCCATCCACCAAACTACCAGCTGTGAAACAGGGAAGGGACTCAGGGGGTATGCTAATTTGGTATAGGGCAGACCTAACTTACTCCATTAAATTAATCAAAACAGGAACATTTTACATTTGGCTAGAAATTCAAAAGGAAATGATCTTAACAGAGATAAATGTCCTCCTGTGTGCTACCTATATCCCCCCACTAGAATCCCCATACTTTAATGAAGACAGCTTCTCCATCCTGGAGGGGTAAATCAATCATTTCCAGGCCCAGGGGCATGTACTAGTCTGTGGCGACCTAAATGCCAGAACTGGACAAGAACCTGACACTCTCAGCACACAGGAGGACAAACACGGTGCAGCCAGCTGGTTTCTCCACGCATCGCGCCGACAGAAACAAACATCTTTCTGGTAAGAAGAGGGGCGGGGCCGTATGCTTTATGGTTAACGTGACGTGGTGTGGTCACAACAACATACAGGAACTCAAGTCCTTCTGATGTAGAATTCCTCACAATCAAATATAGACCGCATTATCTACCAAGGGAATTCTCTTCGATTATAATCACAGCCGTATATATTCCCCCCCAAGCAGACACATCGATGGCTCTGAACAAACTTTATTTGACTCTTTGCAAACTGGAATCCATATATCCGGAGGCTGCATTCATTGTAGCTGGGGATTTTAACAAGGCTAATCTGAAAACAAGACTCCCTAAATTTTATCAGCATATCGATTGCGCAACCAGGGCTGGAAAAACCTTGGATCATTGCTATTCTAACTTCCGCGACGCATATAAGGCCCTGCCCCGCCCTCCTTTCGGGAAAAGCTGACCACGGCTCCATTTTGTTGATCCCTGCATACAGACAGAAACTAAAACAAGAAGCTCCCGCGCTGAGGTCTGTCCAACGCTGGTCCGACCAATCTGACTCTACACTCCAAGACTGCTTCCATCACGTGGACTGGGATATGTTTCGTATTGCGTCAGACAACAACATTGACAAATACGCTGATTCGGTGAGCGAGTTCATTAGAACGTGCGTTGAAGATGTCGTTCCCATAGCAACGATCAAAACATTCCCAAACCAGAAACCGTGGATTGATGGCAGCATTCGCGTGAAACTGAAAGCGCGAATCACTGCTTTTAATCAGGGCAAGGTGACTGGAAACATGACCACAATACAAACAGTGTAACTATTCCCTCCGCAAGGCAATCAAACAAGCTAAGCGTCAGTATAGAGACAAAGTAGAATCTCAATTCAACGGCTCAGACACAAGAGGTATGTGGCAGGGTCTACAGTCAATCACGGATTACAAAAAGAAAACCAGCACCGTCACGGACCAGGATGTCTTGCTCCCAGGCAGATTAAATAACTTTTTTGCCCGCTTTGAGGACAATACAGTGCCACTGACACTGCCCGCAACTAAAACATGCGGACTCTCCTTCACTGCAGCCGACGTGAGGAAAACATTTAAACATGTCAACCCTCGCAAGGCTGCAGGCCCAGACGGCATCCCCAGCCGCGCCCTCAAAGCATGCGCAGACCAGCTGGCTGGTGTGTTTACGGACATATTCAATCAATCCCTATTCCAGTCTGTTGTTCCCACATGCTTCAAGAGGGCCACCATTGTTCCTGTTCCCAAGAAAGCTAAGGTAACTGAGCTAAACGACTACTGCCCCGTAGCACTCACTTCCGTCATCATGAAGTGCTTTGAGAGACTAGTCAAGGACCATATCACCTCCACCCTACCTGACACCATCCACAGACGATGCAATCTCAACCACACTGCACATTGCCCTAACCCATCTGGACAAGAGGAATAGCTATGTGAGAATGCTACAGCTCGGCATTTAACACCATAGTGCCCTCCAAGCTCGTCATCAAGCTCGAGACCCTGGGTCTCGACCCCGCCCTGTGCAACTGGGTACTGGACTTCCTGACGGGCCGCCCCCAGGTGGTGAGGGTAGGCAACAACATCTCCACCCCGCTGATCCTCAACACTGGGGCCCCACAAGGGTGCGTTCTGAGCCCTCTCCTGTACTCCCTGTTCACCCACGACTGCGTAGCCACTCACGCCTCCAACTCAATCATCAAGTTTGCGGATGACACATATACTGTACTCAATACCATCTACTGTATCTTGCCTATGCAGTAATAACCAACAAGTAATCTAACTAACAATTCCAAAACTACTGTCTTATACACAGTGTAAGGGGATAAAGAATATGTACATAAGGATGTATGAATGAGTGATGGTACAGAGCAGCATAGGCAAGATACAGTAGATGGTATCGAGTACAGTATATACATATGAGATGAGTATGTAAACAAAGTGGCATAGTTAAAATGGCTAGTGATACATGTATTACATAAGGATGCAGTCGATGATATAGAGTACAGTTTATACGTATGCATATGAGATGAATAATGTAGGGTAAGTAACATTATATAAGGTAGCATTGTTTAAAGTGGCTAGTGATATATTTACATCATTTCCCATCAATTCCCATTATTAAAGTGGCTGGAGTTGAGTCAGTTGGCAGCAGCCACTCAATGTTAGCGGTGGCTGTTTAACAGTCTGATGGCCTTGTGATAGAAGCTGTTTTTCAGTCTCTCGGTCCCAGCTTTGATGCACCTGTACTGACCTCGCCTTCTGGATGATAGCGGGGTGAACAGGCAGTGGCTCGGGTGGTTGATGTCCTTGATGATCTTTATGGCCTTCATGTAACAACGGGTGGTGTAGGTGTCCTGGAGGGCAGGTAGTTTGCCCCCGGTGATGCGTTGTGCAGTCCTCACTACCCTCTGGAGAGCCTTACGGTTGTGGGCGGAGCAGTTGCCGTACCAGGCGGTGATACAGCCCGACAGGATGCTCTCGATTGTGCATCTGTAGAAGTTTGTGAGTGCTTTTGGTGACGAGCTGAATTTCTTCAGCCTCCTGAGGTTGAAGAGGCGCTGCTGCGCCTTCTTCACGAGGCTGTCTGTGTGGGTGGACCAATTCAGTTTGTCTGTGATGTGTACGCCGAGGAACTTAAAACTTACAACCCTCTCCACTACTGTTCCCTCCGCTGTTTCCTGAAGTCCACAATCATCTCCTTAGTTTTGTTGACGTTTAGTGTGAGGTTATTTTCCTGACACCACACTCCGAGGGCCCTCACCTCCTCCATGTAGGCTGTCTCGTCGTTGATGAGAGGAGCTATAGCTAGCTAGCTGACTCTCCATTCCTGTATCTGTGACCTATAGCTAGCTAGCTGACTCTCCCTTCCTGTATCTGTGACCTATAGCTAGCTAGCTGACTCTCCCTTCCTGTATCTGTGACCTATAGCTAGCTAGCTGACTCTCCCTTCCTGTATCTGTGACCTATAGCTAGCTAGCTGACTCTCCCTTCCTGTATCTGTGACCTATAGCTAGCTAGCTGACTCTCCCTTCCTGTATCTGTGACCTATAGCTAGCTAGCTGACTCTCACTTCCTGTATCTGTGACCTATAGCTAGCTATCTGACTCTCCCTTCCTGTATCTGTGACCTATAGCTAGCTAGCTGACTCTCCCTTCCTGTATCTGTGACCTATAGCTAGCTAGCTGACTCTCCCTTCCTGTATCTGTGACCTATAGCTAGCTAGCTGACTCTCCCTTCCTGTATCTGTGACCTATAGCTAGCTAGCTGACTCTCCCTTCCTGTATCTGTGACCTATAGCTAGCTAGCTGACTCTCCCTTCCTGTATCTGTGACCTATAGCTAGCTAGCTGAGTCTCCCTTCCTGTATCTGTGACCTTATAGCTAGCTAGCTGACTCTCCCTTCCTGTATCTGTGACCTTATAGCTAGCTAGCTGACTCTCCCTTCCTGTATCTGTGACCTTATAGCTAGCTAGTTGACTCTCCCTTCCTGTATCTGTGACCTATAGCTAGCTAGCTGACTCTCTCTTCCTGTATCTGTGACCTATAGCTAGCTAGCTGACCCTGGGCTCTGTACAACTGTACCACCTCACTCTCTCACCCCATCCCTCCCCTCTCTTTATCCATCTCTCCATCCCTCCCCTCTCTTTATCCATCTCTCCATCCCTCCCCTCTCTTTATCCATCTCTCCTTGCCTCCCCTCTCTTTATCCATCTCTCCTTCCCTCCCCTCTCTTTATCCATCTCTCCATCCCTCCCTCTCTTTATCCATCTCTCCTTCCCTCCCCTCTCTTTATCCATCTCTCCTTCCCTCCCCTCTCTTTATCCATCTCTCCTTCCCTCCCCTCTCTTTATCCATCTCTCCATCCCTCCCCTCTCTTTATCCATCTCTCCATCCCTCCCCTCTCTTTATCCATCTCTCCTTCCCTCCCCTCTCTTTATCCATCTCTCCATCCCTCCCCTCTCTTTATCCATCTCTCCTTCCCTCCCCTCTCTTTATCCATCTCTCCTTCCCTCCCTCTCTTTATCCATCTCTCCATCCCTCCCCTCTCTTTATCCATCTCTCCATCCCTCCCCTCTCTTTATCCATCTCTCCTTCCCACCTCCTCATCATCCCACTACACAACCAGTAGCCTCATTAAAAATAGAACATCTATGAGAGTCAGTCCTAACAACAACAGCTGTTGTGTTGTAACTCTCCGGAGTAGCAATACCCTCACATTATCCCCCCTCTCGCTCTCTCTCCTCCCAGGCTGCAGTCATCACAGCATCTGATTAACATATGTCTGGTCTTCTCAGTCCCTGTCAGCTAGAAGGCATTTCTCATCCTCTCCTCCTCATCTCCACCCCCTCTCCTCCTCATCTCCTCCTCCTCTCCTCCTCTCATCTCCACCCCTCTCCTCCCTCATCTCCTCCTCTCATCTCTTCCCCCTCTCCTCCTCACCCCCTCATCTCCACCCCTCTCTCCTCCTCCTCTCTCCTATCCACCCCCTATCCACCCCCTCTCCTCCTCCTCTCATCTCCATCCACCCCCTCTCCTCCTCCTCTCATTTCCTCCCCCTCTCCTCCTCCACCCCCTCTCCTCATTTCCTCCCCTCCTCATCTCCACCCCCTCTCCTCCTCATCTCCACCCCCTCTCCTCCTCCTCCACCCCCTCTCATCATATCCACCCCCCTCCTCCTCTCATTTCCTCCCCCTCTCATCTCCACCCCCTCATCTCCACCCCCTCTCCTCCTCATCTCCACCCCTCTCCTCCTCATCTCCACCCCCTCTCTCTCCTCCTCTCATATCCACCCCTCTCTCATCTCCTCTCATTTCCTCCCCCTCTCATCTCTTCCCCCCCTCCTCCTCATCTCTTCCCCCTCTCCTCCTCATCTCTTCCCCTCTCCTCCTCATCTCTTCCCCCTCCTCTCCTCCTCATCTCTTCCCCCTCTCCTCCTCATCTCTTCCCCCTCTCCTCCTCCTCTCCACCCCTCATCTCCTCCTCATCTCCACCCCTCATCTCCTCTCCACCCCCCCTCATCTCCTCTCCACCCCCTCATCTCTTCCCCCTCTCATCTCTTCCCCCTCTCATCTCTTCCCCCTCTCATCTCTTCCCCTCTCTTCCTCCTCTCATCTCCACCCCCTCATCTCTTCCCCCTCTCTTCCTCCTCATCTCCACCCCCCTCATCTCTTCCCCCTCTCCTCCTCTCATCTCCACCCCCTCATCTCTTCCCCCTCTCTCCTCCTCTCATCTCCACCCCCTCATCTCTTCCCCCTCTCATCTCCACCCCCCCTCATCTCTTCCCCCTCTCCTCATCTCTTCCCCCTCTCCTCCTCTCATCTCCACCCCTCATCTCTTCCCCTCCTCTCCTCCTCCCATCTCCACCCCTCATCTCTTCCCCCTCTCCTCCTCATCTCCACCCCTCATCTCTTCCCCCCCCTCATCTCTTCCCCCTCCTCCTCATCTCCACCCCCTCCTCATCATCTCTTCCCCCTCTCCTCCTCTCATCTCCACCCCCTCTCCTCATCTCCACCCTGACACCTTAAACGCCAGATGAGTACCAAGTGGGGAATTCAAAAAGAGTACCAATTTCCCCCCCTTTAATCTTCCTTTAATGGCATTCTCCCTTTCTGCTGTGTGTGTGTGTGTGTGTGTGTGTGTGTGTGTGTGTGTGTGTGTGTGTGTGTGTGTGTGTGTGTGTGTGTGTGTGTGTGTGTGTGTGTGTGTGTGTGTGTGTGTGTGTGTGTGTGTGTGTCAGACTCACCTTCCCAAATGGGGAGGTGTGTGTGTTGATTGTTACCATCTGCTGATAAACAACAGCAGTGACTATGCCGGTTCCCCAGAGACACCGTCCTCACAGACACTCACCCACTCTGGCAATCAGACCCTGTCAGGGCTACAGAGTCTAGCAGGCTTAAGGTGTCAGCATGCTTCAGATCGGCTGGCGGCCAGCCGAAGTCGGCTAGGCGAATCGTACAAGTGTGTTTGTATACTCCTTTAAAAGACCTTCACTCGAATAACTTTAAAAACAAAGCGACAATAGAACATTTTGACCATTTTGAGACATTGTAGTCAGAATTAATCTAAGAAAACTCATTCATTTTGACATTTTTCCCGATTTTTCCCGAGGAGATCTTAGTCACGTCATTTTACATCCAAATAAGATGTTTGGTGCAGTATTTCTTCATGAAAATGGGTCGTCTCTCGATGAATGACAACAAAGACTTTATTGAAGAATCCCTACTGTTGACCAATCACGGACGAAGGGGCGGAGACTTTATTGAAGAATCCCTACTGTTGACCAATCACGGAAGAAGGGGCGGAGACTTTATTGAAGAATCCCTACTGTTGACCAATCACGGACGAAGGGGCGGAGACTTTATTGAAGAATCCCTACTGTTGACCAATCACGGACGAAGGGGCGGAGACTTCGACTTTGTGTGCTCAAACAGCCGGAATCCAGCACCGTCACAAAATGTCATCATGGTACAGGCACAAACTCTTCTGTTTCAGCGGACACCTTTAGAGACACACACACACACACACACACACACACACACACACACACACACACACACACACACACACACACACACACACACACACACACACACACACACACACACACACACACACCTCTGGTGGAGAGGGGGATGCTGTGATGCTGTGTTTTATGGCTCAGAAGAAAGGAAAATTAACCATTAGCTTTCCCTCATTGTACCTCGAAGGGCCCAATTTTCCACACAGCTGGAGGATATTAGTGTTTTCCTACAAGAAACAAGGAAGCCAGCACAGCTAGACAGAGCTAGAGCACGCAGACTGCTACAGACAGAGCACGCAGACTGCTACAAACAGAGCTAGAGCACGCAGACTGCTACAGCAAGAGACAGGGCTACAGACACAGACTGTACTCCTCTGACTGTTACAGTGAGATCAGGACAGGGGTTACTACATCTCTCTCTCTCTCTCAGCCCCAAGGGCATCACTCTCAACAAGGACAGTGAGACATAGTAGACATGATAAATGGAGTCAAAGACAGCTGGCCTCAGAACACTAGTGTAGCACGTTAGAAGCACACAACCAACCCATTCTTATCCACAAGCTATCCAAATCAAATGATCAACAGAATATGTTGTAAGAGGTAAAGAGTAAACAGCTGCGCAACGCTCAAGAATTGTGAAAGATTTGCAGGTGAAGGAGGGAGGGGAGGAAGGAAGTAAAACAGCTTGTGTTGAAATGCTGTAACATCCGCTCCACTGATCTTCTTTGCCCCTTGGTCACACAGACTACAAGGACTATGTGTGTGTGTGTGTGTGTGTGTCTGCCTGTAAAGACAGAAAGAAAAATAAGAGAGAAAGTGACTCCCTGAAAGTCAGTCTCTCTCTCTCTCTCTCTCTCTCTCTCTCAGGGTATACTGAAATGTCAGTAATTTTCCAATACTAGAACGTGAAAAGCGTTTTGGTACTAGAATGTTTGGTACTTCTGTCAAGTACAGATTGAGAGGGTCTAGTCATTTGTCTGAATCTTCTCAAAGGGGGCAGTAGTAAGTTATCCAGGCTACTTGTCTTCTCTAGGGGGCAGTAGTAAGTTATCCAGGCTACTTGTCTTCTCTAGGGGGCAGTAGTAAGTTATCCAGGCTACTTGTCTTCTCTAGGGGGCAGTAGTAAGTTATCCAGGCTACTTGTCTTCTCTAGGGGGCAGTAGTAAGTTATCCAGGCTACTTGTCCAGGCTAGTTTATCCAGTCTTCTCAAGGGGGCAGTAGTTATCCAGGCTAGTCTTCTCTAGCCCAGGCTACTTGTCTTCTCTAGGGGGCAGTAGTGAGCTATCCAGGCTACTTGTCATCTCTAGGGTGCAGTAGTGATCTAGCCAGGCTATCCAGGCTTGTCTTCTCTAGGGGGCAGTAGTGAGCTAGCCAGGCTACTTGTCTTCTCTAGGGGGCAGTAGTGAGCTAGCCAGGCTACTTGTCTTCTCTAGGGGGCAGTAGTGAGCTAGCCAGGCTACTTGTCTTCTCTAGGGGGCAGTAGTGAGGCCAGGCTACTTGTCTTCTCTAGGGGGCAGTAGCTAGCCAGGCTACTTGTCTGAGTCTTCTCTAGGGGGCAGCCAGGCTATTTGTCTTCTCTAGGGGGCAGTAGTGAGCTAGCCAGGCTACTTGTCTTATCTCTACTTGTCTTCTCTAGGGGGCAGTAGTAAGCTAGCCAGGCTACTTGTCTTCTCTAGGGGGCAGTAGTAAGCTAGCCAGGCTACTTCTCTTCTCTAGGGGGCAGTAGTAAGCTAGCCAGGCTACTTCTCTTCTCTAGGGGGCAGTAGTAAGCTAGCCAGGCTACTTCTCTTCTCTAGGGGGCAGTAGTAAGCTAGCCAGGCTACTTGTCTTCTCTAGGGGGCAGTAGTGAACTAGCCAGGCTACTTGTCTTCTCTAGGGGGCAGTAGTAAGCTAGCCAGGCTACTTGTCTTCTCTAGGGGGCAGTAGTGAGCTAGCCAGGCTACTTGTCTTCTCTAGGGGGCAGTAGTGAGCTAGCCAGGCTACTTGTCATCTCTAGGGGGCAGTAGTGAGCAAGCCAGGCTACTTGTCTTCTCTGGGGTGCAGTAGTGATCTAGCCAGGCTACTTGTCTTCTCTAGGGGGCAGTAGTGAGCTAGCCAGGCTACTTGTCTTCTCTAGGGGGCAGTAGTGAGCTAGCCAGGCTACTTGTCTTCTCTAGGGGGCAGTAGTGAGCTAGCCAGGCTACTTGTCTTCTCTAGGGGGCAGTAGTGAGCTAGCCAGGCTATTTGTCTTCTCAAGGGGGCAGTAGTAAGCTAGCCAGGCTACTTGTCTTCTCTGTAACAACCTAGCTCCATAGTCACAGTAACAACCTAGCCCCATAGTCACAGTAACAACCTAGCCCCATAGTCACAGTAACAACCTAGCTCTATAGTCACAGTAACAACCTAGCTCTATAGTCACAGTAACAACCTCGCTATATAGTCACAGTAACAACCTTGCTCTATAGTCACAGTAACAACCTAGCTATATAGTCACAGTAACAACCTTGCCCCATAGTCACAGTAACAACCTAGCTCTATAGTCACACTAACAACATGGCTCTATAGTCACAGTAACAACATGGCTCTATAGTCACAGTAACAACCTAGCTCCATAGTCACAGTAACAACCTAGCTCCCTAGTCACACTAGCCCCATAGCAACAGTAACAACCTAGCCCCATAGTAATAGTAACAACCTAGCTCTATAGTAACAGTAACAACCTAGCCCCATAGTCACAGTAACAATCTAGCTCCATAGTCACAGTAACAACCTAGGCCCATAGTCACAGTAACAACCTAGCTCCATAGTTACTATAAAAACCGAGCTCCATAGTTATTGTAACAACCTAGCTCTATAGTCACAGCAACAACCTAGCTCCATAGTTACTATAAAAACTGAGCTCCATAGTCACAGTAACAACCTAGCCCCATAGTCACAGTAACAACCTAGCCCCATAGTCACAGTAACAACCTAGCCCCATAGTCACAGTAACAACCTAGTCCCATAGTCACAGTAACAACCTAGCCCCATAGTCACAGTAACAACCTAGCCCCATAGTCACAGTAACAACCTAGCTCCATAGTCACAGTAACAGCCTAGCTCCATAGTCACAGTAACAACCTAGCTCCATAGTCATAGTAACAACCTTGCTCTATAGTCACAGTAACAACCTAGCTCTATAGTCACAGTAACAACCTAGCCCCATAGTCACAGTAACAACCTAGCTCCATAGTCACAGTAACAACCTAGCTCCATAGTCACAGTAACAACCTAGCTCCATAGTCATAGTAACAACCTCGCTCTATAGTCATAGTAACAACCTAGCTCTATAGTCACAGTAACAACCTAGCCCCATAGTCACAGTAACAACCTAGCTCTATAGTCACAGTAACAACCTAGCCCCATAGTCACAGTAACAACCTAGCCCCATAGTCACAGTAACAACCTAGCCCCATAGTCACAGTAACAACCTAGCCCCATAGTCACAGTAACAACCTAGCCCCATAGTCACAGTAACAACCTCGCTCTATAGTCACAGTAACAACCTAGCTATATAGTCACAGTAACAACCTTGCCCCATAGTCACAGTAACAACCTTGCCCCATAGTCACAGTAACAACCTAGCTCAATAGTCACAGTAACAACCTAGCTATATAGTCACAGTAACAACCTAACTCTATAGTCACAGTAACAACCTAGCTCTATAGTCACACTAACAACATAGCTCTATATTCACAGTATCAACATGGCTCTATAGTCACAGTAACAACCTAGCTCCCTAGTCACACTAGCCCCATAGCAACAGTAACAACCTAGCCCCATAGTAATAGTAACAACCTAGCTCTATAGTAACAGTAACAACCTAGCTCCCTAGTCACACTAGCCCCATAGCAACAGTAACAACCTAGCCCCATAGTAATAGTAACAACCTAGCTCTATAGTAACAGTAACAACCTAGCTCCATAGTCACAGTAACAACCTAGCTCCATAGTCACAGTAACAACCTAGCTCCATAGTTATTGTAACAACCTCGCTCCATAGTCACAGTAACAACCTAGCTCCATAGTCACAGTAACAACCTAGGCCCATAGTCACAGTAACAACCTAGCTCCATAGTTATTGTAACAACCTAGGTCTATAGTCACAGTAACAACCTAGCTCTATAGTCACAGTAACAACCTAGCCCCATAGTCACAGCAACAACCTTGCTCTATAGTCACAGTAACAACCTAGCTCCATAGTTATTGTAACAACCTCGCTCCATAGTCACAGTAACAACCTAGCTCCATAGTCACAGTAACAACCTAGGCCCATAGTCACAGTAACAACCTAGCTCCATAGTTACTATAAAAACCTAGCTCCATAGTCACAGTAACAACCTAGGCCCATAGTCACAGTAACAACCTAGCTCCATAGTTACTATAAAAACCTAGCTCCATAGTTATTGTAACAACCTAGCTCTATAGTCACAGTAACAACCTAGCTCTATAGTCACAGTAACAACCTAGCTCTATAGTCACAGTAACAACCTAGCTCTATAGTCACAGTAACAACCTAGCTCTATAGTCACAGTAACAACCTAGCCCCATAGTCACAGTAACAACCTAGCTCTATAGTCACAGTAACAACCTAGCTCTATAGTCACAGTAACAACCTGGCCCCATAGTCACAGTAACAACCTAGCTCTATAGTCACAGTAACAACCTAGCTCTATAGTCACAGTAACAACCTCCCTCCCATAGGCCACATTTAGACTGTTATACAACAACTCTCCATATCAGATTTTGAATATCATTTATGACATAACCCCAGGTGTTTTTGAACGTCCGAGCCTAACGTTCTCTGGTGTAATCTCATTGTTTCATATAATGTAGTGTCACTCCTTCCACCGAAGTTGTTCCCTCTCCTTGTTCGGGCGGCGTTCGGGGGTCGACGTCACCGGCCTTCTAGCCGCCACCAATCCATGTTTCATTTTCCCTTTTGTTTTGTCTGTTTACACACCTGGTTCCCATCTCATAATTATGTTCCTTATTTAACACCTGGTTCCCCTTTCTGTTTTGTCTGTTTACACACCTGGTTCCCCTTTCTGTTTTGTCTGTTTACACACCTGGTTCCCCTTTCTGTTTTGTCTGTTTACACACCTGGTTCCCCTTTCTGTTCTGTGCGTGATGGTCTTTCCGGTGTGTTGTATTTTGAGTCCTGTATTGTTCTGGTTTGGAACGGGATTTTGTTACTTTTTGGAGTAAATCAGTGATTGTTACTCTTATCTGTGCCCTGTGCCTGACCTCTTCACTATCTTTTAGATAGACTCTGACACCAAGAGAGAGGACAGTTAAGATCATTGATTGATGGTTCCCGCCTGATGCCCCGAGTTGCCCTCGGTGCCCACTCCCATACCCTATAATACTGTATTTCCTCATGACCTCATTCCTTACAAATGTTGTCTTGAATGAAAAATATTTGTACCTACAGTATAAATCATTGGTGCGAACCATCACACCTTGTTACTGAACTGAATTTATGGGTTTTACCCACCAACCAAACTTCTGGGAGAGTACGATGGTCCCCTTTTGATTGGCACCCTGACCAACCCTCAAATGGACCTCTATTACCCATGAAGTCCACTACTTTTGCCCAGGCCCATAGAGAGCTAATGCACTACATAAGTACTAGGGCGGCGTGTGGGACGAGAGGCTTCAGGGTGAGACACAGGAGGCTTGGAGGGCCCACTGCTACGGTTGCCATGACAACAACCACTGTAGCTCTGCAGAGCTGAGCCCCCCTCCCATCCGTCCGTAAACATTACTGTGTGTGTGTGTGTGTGTGTGTGTGTGTGTGTGTGTGTGTGTGTGTGTGTGTGTGTGTGTGTGTGTGTGTGTGTGTGTGTGTGTGTGTGTGTGTGTGTGTGTGTGTGTGTGTGTGTGTGTGTGTGTGTAAAGTTAGTGGCACCACTGTATAGAGAGGGGGGAGGGAGGAGAGAGAGTGACATAGAGAAGGAGAGGACCAAATCCTATTGAATCAACACGCTGTAACACTCCAGTAATACTGAATGATTGTCTGATTCTTCAGCTTTTTGTCCCCTAAACACTATATAGTGCACTACTGTTGACCAAAGCCCATTGGGCCATTCGGGACACGGCAGCAGAAACTGGAAAACGCTCATCCACTGTGAGAGATACATCAATCAACAGTTCAACAGGATCTCATGGTATCTATCAGGTCTACAGCAGCTCAATCCATCCCTCTCTTCTCTTTTCCATTCCTTCTCTTCTTCCCCCTCACTGTCATTCATTCTGTAGCTTCTGGCAAGGCAACAACAGTAGACATCTGTCCAAAAGATCGTTCTCTTTCAATTTCCCATCCTCTCTACTGTTCTCTCAGACATAAACACATGGATATACACACCCCCTTAGTGTCTCTCTCTCTCTGTATGAAGAGGAACAGTTGAATTTAGATTTGTCCACAGAGTGATCTTAAATCTCTATCACAGTGTCTCAAATGTGTCTCACATGGACTGTCGGCTCTGGTCTAAAGTAGTGCACTACATAGGGAATAGGGCTCTGGTCTAAAGTAGTGCACTACATAGGGAATAGGGCTCTGGTCTAAAGTAGTGCACTACATAGGGAATAGGGCTCTGGTCTAAAGTAGTGCACTACATAGGGAATAGGGCTCTGGTCTAAAGTAGTGCACTACATAGGGAATAGGGTTCTGGTCTAAAGTAGTGCACTACATAGGGAATAGGGCTCTGGTCTAAAGTAGTGCACTACATAGGGAATAGGGTTCTGGTCTAAAGTAGTGCACTACATAGGGAATAGGGCTCTGGTCTAAAGTAGTGCACTACATAGGGAATAGGGCTCTGGTCTAAAGTAGTGCACTACATAGGGAATAGGGCTCTGGTCTAAAGTAGTGCACTACATAGGGAATAGGGCTCTGGTCTAAAGTAGTGCACTACATAGGGAATAGGGCTCTGGTCTAAAGTAGTGCACTACATAGGGAATAGGGTTCTGGTCTAAAGTAGTGCACTACATAGGGAATAGGGCTCTGGTCTAAAGTAGTGCACTACATAGGGAATAGGGTTCTGGTCTAAAGTAGTGCACTACATAGGGAATAGGGCTCTGGTCTAAAGTAGTGCACTACATAGGGAATAGGGCTCTGGTCTAAAGTAGTGCACTACATAGGGAATAGGGCTCTGGTCTAAAGTAGTGCACTACATAGGGAATAGGGCTCTGGTCTAAAGTAGTGCACTACATAGGGAATAGGGCTCTGGTCTAAAGTAGTGCACTACATAGGGAATAGGGCTCTGGTCTAAAGTAGTGCACTACATAGGGAATAGGGTTCTGGTCTAAAGTAGTGCACTACATAGGGAATAGGGTTCTATGTTAGTTACTAACACATCATCATCAAGCCTCCTCTACCTCCTCTATTTTAGTTACTGGGGCTGACACCACTTTACTGCCAGACTGAGTCACAGAGAGACTGGGACTGACACCACTTTACTGCCAAACAGTCACAGAGAGACTGGGGCTGACACCACTTTACTGCCAGACTGAGTCACAGAGAGACTGGGGCTGACACCACTTTACTGCCAGACTGAGTCACAGAGAGACTGGGGCTGACACCACTTTACTGCCAGACTGAGTCACAGAGAGACTGGGACTGACACCACTTTACAGCCAGACTGAGTCACAGAGAGACTGGGACTGACACCACTTTACTGCCAAACTGAGTCACAGAGAGACTGGGACTGACACCACTTTACTGCCAGACGGCCACAGAGAGACTGGGACTGACACCACTTTACTGCCAGACAGTCACAGAGAGACTGGGACTGACACCACTTTACTGCCAGACTGAGTCACAGAGAGACTGGGACTGACACCACTTTACTGCCAGACTGAGTCACAGAGAGACTGGGGCTGACACCACTTTACTGCCAGACTGAGTCACAGAGAGACTGGGACTGACACCACTTTACAGCCAGACTGAGTCACAGAGAGACTGGGACTGACACCACTTTACTGCCAGACTGAGTCACAGAGAGACTGGGACTGACACCACTTTACTGCCAGACTGAGTCACAGAGAGACTGGGACTGACACCACTTTACAGCCAGACTGAGTCAAAGAGAGACTGGGACTGACACCACTTTACTGCCAGACTGAGTCACAGAGAGACTGGGACTGACACCACTTTACTGCCAGACTGAGTCACAGAGAGACTGGGGCTGACACCACTTTACTGCCAGACTGAGTCACAGACAGACTGGGACTGACACCACTTTACTGCCAGACTGAGTCACAGAGAGACTGGGACTGACACCACTTTACTGCCAGACTGAGTCACAGAGAGACTGGGACTGACACCACTTTACCGCCAGACTGAGTCACAGAGAGACTGGGACTGACACCACTTTACCGCCAGACTGAGTCACATAGAAACTGGGACTGACACCACTTTACTGCCAGACTGAGTCACAGAGAGACTGGGACTGACACCACTTTACTGCCAGACTGAGTCACAGAGAGACTGGGACTGACACCACTTTACAGCCAGACTGAGTCACAGAGAGACTGGGACTGACACCACTTTACTGCCAGACTGAGTCACAGAGAGACTGGGACTGACACCACTTTACTGCCAGACTGAGTCACAGAGAGACTGGGACTGACACTCTCTCCATTCCTGACTCTAATACAGTTCATTCAGAAAGTGTTCAGACCTCTTGACTTCTTCCGTTTGTTACGTTATGGATCAAATCCTTTTTCCCCTCTCATCAATCTACACAGAATACCTCAATGACAAAGCACTATTGTATATCTTTTACCTCTTGGTGATGTCATTCGGAAACACAATGTAAACTTTCACTGCTATGTGGACGACACACAGCTGTACATTTCGATGAAACTTGGTGAAGCCCAAAAATTGCCCTCGCTAGAAGCATGTGACGTAACATATGATACATACATACTGTTTCAACGACAGCTTTTTTCCATCTACATAATATTGCAAAAAATAGAAACTCTGTCCAAAAATGATGCAGAAAAGTTCATCCATGCTTTTGTCACTTCTAGATTAGACTACTGCAATGCTTTAGTCTCCGGATGCCAGGATAAAGCACTAAATAAACTTCAGTTAGTGCTAATCACGGCTGTTAGAATCCTGACTAACACCCCAAAATTTGATCATATTACTCCTGTGCTAGCCTCCCTACACTGGTTTCCTGTTAAGGCTAGGGCTGATTTCAAGGTTCTACTGCTAACCTACAGAGCATTACATGGGCTTGCTCCTACCCATCTTTCTCATTTGGTCCTGCCATACATACCTACACGTACGCTACGGTCACAAGACGCAGGCCTCTTACAGAATTTATAAGCAAACAGCTGGAGACAGGGCTTTCTCCTATAGAGCTCCGTTTTTATGGAATGGTCTGCCTACCCATGTGAGAGACGCAGACTCCGTCTCAAGCTTTAAGTCTTTACTGAAGACGCATCTCTTCAGTGGGTCATATGATTGAGTGTAGTCTGGCCCAGGAATGTGAAGGTGAACGGAAAGGCTCTGGAGCAACGAACCGCCCTTGCTGTCTCTGCCTGGCCGGTTCCCCTCTCTCCACTGGGATTCTCTGTCTCTAACCCTATTACAGGGGCTGAGTCACTGGCTTACTATCCTTAGGAGGGGTGCGTCACTTGAGTGGGTTGAGTCGCTGACGTGGTCTTCCTGTCTGGGTTGGCGCCTTGGAGCAGATCTTTGTGGGCAATACTCAGCCTTGTCTCAGGATGGTAAGTTGGTGGTTGAAGAAATCCCTCTAGTGGTGTGGGGGCTGTGCTTTGGCAAAGTGGGTGAGGTTATATCCTGCCTGTTTGGCCCTGTCTGGGGGTATCGTCGGACAGGGCCACAGTGTCTCCCGACCCCTCCTGTCTCAGCCTCCAGTATTTATGCTGCAGTAGTTTATGTGTCGGGGAGCTAGGGTCAGTTTGTTATATCTGGAGTACTTCTCCTGTCTTATCCGGTGTCCTGTGTGAATTTAAGTATGCTCTCTCTAATTCTCTCTCTCTCTCTTTCTCCTTCTCTCTCTCTCCACCTTTCTTTCCCTCTCTTCTCTCGGAGGACCTGTTTATGAATATTCCACTGTGATCATTAGACAATCCTTCTCCTCTACACAGCACACACAGTAGCTTTGTCTATCTATGGGTGTGTGTGTGTGTTTGTGCGTGTGTGTGCGTGTGTGCGTGTGTGCGTGTGTTTGTGCGTGTGTCGCTGTTTGGATAGCAAATTTTAGGCTGCTAGCTAGTAGTAGATGTGAATGCTGCCAGGATTTATGTGGATTCATTCTGGGTTCAACAAAGTGTTTTTTTCAAGTGACTGCTATGCTGCTGTAATTAAGTGACTGCTATGCTGCTGTAATTAAGTGACTGCTATGCTGCTGTAATTAAGTGACTGCTATGCTGCTGTAATTAAGTGACTGCTATGCTGCTGTAATTAAGTGACTGCTATGCTGCTGTAATTAAGTGACTGCTATGCTGCTGTAATTAAGTGACTGCTATGCTGCTGTAATTAAGTGACTGCTATGCTGCTGTAATTACTGCTAGTGACTGCTATGCTGCTGTAATTAAGTGACTGCTATGCTGCTGTAATTAAGTGACTGCTATGCTGCTGTAATTAAGTGACTGCTATGCTGCTGTAATTAAGTGACTGCTATGCTGCTGTAATTAAGTGACTGCTATGCTGCTGTAATTAAGTGACTGCTGCTGCTGTAATTAAGTGACTGCGCTGCTGTAATTAAGTGACTGCTATGCCGCTGTAATTAAGTGACTGCTATGCCGCTGTAATTAAGTGACTGCTATGCCGCTGTAATTAAGTGACTGCTATGCCGCTGTAATTAAGTGACTGCTATGCCGCTGTAATTAAGTGACTGCTATGCCGCTGTAATTAAGTGACTGCTATGCCGCTGTAATTAAGTGACTGCTATGCCGCTGTAATTAAGTGACTGCTATGCCGCTGTAATTAAGTGACTGCTATGCCGCTGTAATTAAGTGACTGCTATGCCGCTGTAATTAAGTGACTGCTATGCCGCTGTAATTAAGTGACTGCTATGCCGCTGTAATTAAGTGACTGCTATGCCGCTGTAATTAAGTGACTGCTATGCCGCTGTAATTAAGTGACTGCTATGCCGCTGTAATTAAGTGACTGCTATGCCGCTGTAATTAAGTGACTGCTATGCCGCTGTAATTAAGTGACTGCTATGCCGCTGTAATTAAGTGACTGCTATGCCGCTGTAATTAAGTGACTGCTATGCCGCTGTAATTAAGTGACTGCTATGCCGCTGTAATTAAGTGACTGCTATGCCGCTGTAATTAAGTGACTGACTGACTGCTATGCCGCTGTAATTAAGTGACTGCTATGCCGCTGTAATTAAGTGACTGCTATGCCGCTGTAATTAAGTGACTGCTATGCCGCTGTAATTAAGTGACTGCTATGCCGCTGTAATTAAGTGACTGCTATGCCGCTGTAATTAAGTGACTGCTATGCCGCTGTAATTAAGTGACTGCTATGCCGCTGTAATTAAGTGACTGCTATGCCGCTGTAATTAAGTGACTGCTATGCCGCTGTAATTAAGTGACTGCTATGCCGCTGTAATTAAGTGACTGCTATGCCGCTGTAATTAAGTGACTGCTATGCCGCTGTAATTAAGTGACTGCTATGCCGCTGTAATTAAGTGACTGCTATGCCGCTGTGACTGCTATGCCGCTGTAATTAAGTGACTGCTATGCCGCTGTAATTAAGTGACTACTATGCCGCTGTAATTAAGTGACTGCTATGCCGCTGTAATTAAGTGACTGCTATGCCGCCGTAATTAAGTGACTGCTATGCTGCCGTAATTAAGTGACTGCTATGCTGCCGTAATTAAGTGACTTGTATTCACATAATTTAGCTGGGCACAGAAGAACCTATACATGTATGTATATATACCCTCAGCAAAGTCCATCCCCTCAGTCCATACTGTCAGTCCATACTGTCAGTCCATCCCCTCAGTCCATCCCCTCAGTCCATCCCCCCAGCCCAGTCCATCCCCTCAGTCCATCCCCTCAGTCCATCCCCTCAGTCCATCCCCCCAGCCCAGTCCATCCCCTCAGTCCATCCCCTCAGTCCATCCCCCCAGCCCAGTCCATCCCCTCATTCCATCCCCTCAGTCCATCCCCCAGCCCAGTCCATCCCCTCAGCCCAGTCCATCCCCCCAGTCCATCCCCCCAGTCCATCCCCCAGCCCAGCCCATCCCCTCAGCCCATCCCCTCAGTCCATCCCCTCAGCCCATCCCCTCAGTCCATCCCCTCAGTCCATCCCCCAGCCCAGTCCATCCCCTCAGTCCATCCCCTCAGTCCATCCCCCAGCCCAGTCCATCCCCTCAGTCCATCCCCTCAATCCATCCCCTCAATCCATCCCCCAGCCCAGTCCATCCCCTCAGTCCATCCCCTCAGTCCATCCCCTCAGTCCATCCCCTCAGTCCATCCCCTCAGTCCATCCCCCAGCCCAGTCCATCCCCTCAGTCCATCCCCTCAGTCCATCCCCCAGCCCAGTCCATCCCCTCAGTCCATCCCCCAGTCCATCCCCTTAGTCCATCCTCTCAGTCCATCCCCTCAGTCCATCCCCTCAGTCCATCCCCCCAGCCCAGTCCATCCCCTCAGTCCATCCCCCCAGCCCAGTCCATGCCATACCCAGTAACCCATAGAGGTCCATAGTACATGTGTCGTCTAGTGTAGTGAGTCTGTGTACATCCCAAATGGCATCCTATTCCCTGTATATAGTACTACTGTTGACCAGAGCCCTATGGGCAGGAACATTGGCCGTGGTCACTTACTTAGTGTGGGAACTTCCACTAAAGATATCAGCATCTCCTTCCTGGGGAGCACAGATAGGAACGCCACACGGCCGACACAAACGCCTGAACCAGACAGACTACACCCCTCAGAGAAATAGCTTTCCTCCTCCTCCCCCTTCCTCCTCCTCCCCATCCGTCCCTCCCTCCATAGCACCGCCACAAGGCCGAAACAAACGCCTGAACCAGACAGACCACACCCCTCAGAGAAATAGCTTTCCTCCTCCTCCTCCCTCCCTCCCTCCCTCCCTCCCCCCGCCTCCATCCCTGCCCCCATCCCTCCCCCCATCCCCCTCCCTCCCTCCCTCCCTCCCTCCCTCCCCCCTCCCTCCCTCCCTGCATCCATCCCTCCCTCCATGCCTCCATCCCTCCCTCCCTCCCTGCCTCCATCCCTCCCTCCTTCCCTGCACCCATCCCTACCTCCCTCCCTCCCTCCATCCCTACCTCCCTCCCTCCCCCTCCCCCCTGCCTCCATCCCTCCCTCCCTCCCTGCCTCCATCCCTCCCTCCCTCCCTCCCTGCCTCCCTCCCTGCCTCCATCCCTCCCTCCCTCCATCCCCCCTCCCTCCCTGCCTCCATCCCTCCCTCCCTGCCTCCATCCCTCCCTCCCTGCCTCCATCCCTCCCTCCCTGCCTCCATCCCTCCCTCCCTCCCTCCATGCCTCCATCCCTCCCTCCCTCCATGCCTCCATCCCTCCATGCCTCCCTCCCTCCATCCCTCCCTCCCTCCATCCCTCCCTCCATGCCTCCATCCCTCCCTCCCTGCCTCCATCCCTCCCTCCATGCCTCCATCCCTCCCTCCCTGCCTCCATCCCTCCCTCCCTGCCTCCATCCCTCCCTGCCTCCATCCCTCCCTCCATGCCTCCATCCCTCCCTCCATGCCTCCATCCCTCCATCCCTCCCTCCCTGCCTCCCTCCCTCCCTGCCTCCCTCCCTCCCTCCCTCCCTCCATACTACCTCCACCAGCCTGAATCTTTAACATCTTATCTATAAATGGAAAACAGAGGAGTCTGAGATACCAGGTTACATCTTCACTCCGTTGTGTTGCTATCTGGTCCCTGCATCAGTGAAAGGCACCTATTCAATAAGATGACCTTCTGGCAGAGTGCAGGGTGAAATCAGTGAGGTGCCTTTGTATTAATTTACACCCCTCCCCCCCCAGCAGCAGCTTATCAGGAGTAAAAATGGGCTTGTCAGGATGACACGTTGTGTGTGTGTCTGAGAGGAAGGCAATGTGTATTAGAGCAATTACTATATCAGCTACAGACAGATGGAGACAGAAAAATAAACACAGAGGGAGCTAGGGGAGAGAGAGAGAGAGAGTCAAGTCAGTAAGACAAAAATAATGGTGTTCCAAAAAAAGGTCCAGTTTCCAGGATCACAAATGCCACAACATGCATTGTGGTACCACGTACCGCTAGCAGAATATTAGCCACAACATGCATTGTGGTACCATGTACCGCTAGCAGAATATTAGCCACAACATGCATTGTGGTACCACGTACCGCTAGCAGAATGTTAGCCACAACATGCATTGTGGTACCACGTACCGCTAGCAGAATATTAGCCACAACATGCATTGTGGTACCACGTACCGCTAGCAGAATGTTAGCCACAACATGCATTGTGGTACCACGTACCGCTAGCAGAATATTAGCCACAACATGCATTGTGGTACCACGTACCGCTAGCAGAATATTAGCCACAACATGCATTGTGGTACCACGTACCGCTAGCAGAATATTAGCCACAACATGCATTGTGGTACCACGTACCGCTAGCAGAATATTAGCTACAACATGCATTGTGGTACCACGTACTGCGAGCAGCTGTAACTCTGCCCTATATTAGACCCAGTAAACAGCAATATATTAGACCCAGTAAATTAGGCCATATCGCCCAGCCGTAACCCAGTCCGATATTCTACCCAGTAACCCAGGCCTATATTCTACCCAGTAACCCAGACCTATATTACACCCAGTAAATTAGGCCATATCACCCAACCATAAACCAGCCCTATATTATACCCAGTAACCAGCCCTATATTACACCCAGTAACCAGCCCTATATTACACCCAGTAACCAGCCCTATATTATACCCAGTAACCAGCCCTATATTATACCCAGTAACCCAGCCCTGTGGTCCTTCTGTAGCTCAGTTGGTAGAGCATGGCGCTTGTAACGCCAGGATAGTGGGTTCGATCCCCGGGACCACCCATACGTAGAATGTATGCACACATGACTGTAAGTCGCTTTGGATAAAAGCGTCTGCTAAATGGCATATTTTATTATTATTATATATTATTATACCCAGTAACCCAGCCCTATATTATACCCAGTAACAGCCCTATATTATACCCAGTAACCCAGCCCTATATTAGACCCAGTAAATTAGGCCATATCACCCAACCATAACCCAGCCCTATATTATACCCAGTAACCAGCCCTATATTATACCCAGTAACCAGCCCTATATTATACCCAGTAACCAGCCCTATATTATACCCAGTAACCCAGCCCTATATTATACCCAGTAACCAGCCCTATATTATACCCAGTAACCAGCCCTATATTATACCCAGTAACCCAGCCCTATATTATACCCAGTAACCCAGCCCTATATTATACCCAGTAACAGCCCTATATTATACACAGTAACCCAGCCCTATATTACACCCAGTAACCCAGCCCTATATTAGACCCAGTAAATTAGGCCATATCACCCAACCATAACCCAGCCCTATATTATACCCAGTAACCAGCCCTATATTATACCCAGTAACCAGCCCTATATTATACCCAGTAACCAGCCCTATATTATACCCAGTAACCAGCCCTATATTATACCCAGTAACCAGCCCTATATTATACCCAGTAACCAGCCCTATATTCTACCCAGTAACCCAGACCTATATTACACCCAGTAACCAGCCCTATATTACACCCAGTAACCCAGACCTATATTATACCCAGTAACCACCCTATATTACACCCAGTAACCCAGACATCTATTATACCCAGTAAATATGACCATGTAACACGGCCCTACAATAGACCCAGTAAATTCCAACTCAGTACAACTACCTCTACATCCATCCTCCTCCTCCACTCTCCTCCTCCCTCTTCCTCCTCCCCCCTCCTCTACACTCATCCTCTTCCCCCTCATCATTTTCACCCAAGCATTCTCTCATTCACGGGTGATGGAATTCAATAACCAGCGAGTTAAATTCCTCATCGTGAAACATTAGTATCCATCAATGCCTATATCGATCTAGAGGCCAGGATTCTCAGACACCCTATAGAGTGCTACGCCAGTGAAGTCATGTGGAAACACATCAACAACTGCTCTCACAATGAGTTAGAGAGGATTTAGACTCTCAACCACACACACACATACACACAACTTCCACACACAGCAGAGTGAGTGACCACTTAAAGCCCTGCTGGGTGTCATAAAGACCTGCTGGGTGTCATAAAGACCTGCTGGGTGCCAGAAAGACCTGCTGGGTGTCATAAAGACCTGCTGGGTGTCATAAAGACCTGCTGGGTGTCATAAAGACCTGCTGGGCGCCATAAAGACCTGCTGGGCGCCATAAAGACCTGCTGGGCGTCATAAAGACCTGCTGGTTACCATAAAGACCTGCTGGGTGTCATAAAGACCTGCTGGGCGTCATAAAGACCTGCTGGGTGTCATAAAGACCTGCTGGGTGTCATAAAGACCTGCTGGGTGTCATAAAGAGCTGCTGGGTGTCATAAAGACCTGCTGGTTACCATAAAGACCTGCTGGGTGCCATAAAGACCTGCTGGGTGTCATAAAGACCTGCTGGGTGTCATAAAGACCTGCTGGTTACCATAAAGACCTGCTGGGTGTCATAAAGACCTGCTGGGTACCATAAAGACCTGCTGGGTACCTGCTGGGTGCCATAAAGATCTGCTGGGTGCCATAAAGATGTGCTGGGCGCCATAAAGACCTGCTGGGTGTCATAAAGACCTGCTGGGTGTCATAAAGACCTGCTGGGTGTCATAAAGACCTGCTGGGTGCCAAAAAGACCTGCTGGGTGCCAAAAAGACCTGCTGGGTGTCATAAAGACCTGCTGGGTGTCACAAAGTCCTGCTGGGTGTCACAAAGACCTGCTGGGTGTCATAAAGACCTGCTGGGTGTCATAAAGAACTGCTGGGTGTCATAAAGAACTGCTGGGTGTCATAAAGACCTGCTGGGTATCATAAAGACCTGCTGGGTGCCAGAAAGACCTGCTGGGTGTCATAAAGACCTGCTGGGTGTCATAAAGACCTGCTGGGTGTCATAAAGACCTGCTGGGTGTCATGAAGACCTGCCGGGTACCATAAAGACCTGCCGGGTACCATAAAGACCTGCTGGGTGTCATAAAGACCTGCTGGGTATGATATCTTTCTCTTGCTTAGCCAAGTCATCATCACCCCAGCAGACTAGACCACATCAACCCAGCAGGCTAGACCCCATCACCCCAGAAGCCAAGACCCCATCACCCCAGGAGACTAGACCCCCATCACCCCAGCAGACTAGACCCCATCACCCCAGCAGACTAGACCCCATCACCCCAGTAGACTAGACCCCATCACCCCAGCAGACTAGACCTCATCACCCCAGCAGACAAGACCCCATCACCCCAGTAGACTAGACCCCATCAGACTAGACCCCCATCACCCCATCAGACTAGACCCCATCACCCCAGCAGAATAGACCCCATCAGACTAGACCCCATCAGACTAGACCCCATCAGACTAGACCCCATCACCCCAGCAGACTAGACCCCATCAGACTAGACCCCATCACCCCAGCAGACTAGACCTCATCACCCCAGCAGACAAGACCCCATCAACCCAGCAGAGTAGACCCCATCACCCCAGCAGCCTAGACCCCACCACCCCAGCAGACTAGACTCTCTCACCCCAGCACCCTATACCCAATCAGGCTTGACCCCATCGCCCCAGCAGACTAGACCCCCATCACCCCAGCAGACTAGACCCCATCACCCCAGCAGACTAGACTCTCTCACCCCAGCACCCTATACCCAATCAGGCTTGACCCCATCGCCCCAGCAGACTAGACCCCCATCACCCCAGCAGACTAGAACCCATCAGACTAGACCCCATCACCCCAGCAGCCTAGACCCCACCACCCCAGCAGACTAGACTCTCTCACCCCAGCACCCTATACCCAATCAGGCTTGACCCCATCACCCCAGCAGACTAGACCCCATCACCCCAGCAGACTAGACCCCATCACCCCGGAAGCCAAGACCCCATCACCCCAGCAGACTAGACCCCATCACCCCATCAGACTAGACCCCATCACCCCATCAGACTAGACCCCATCACCCCAGCAGACAAGACCCCATCACCCCAGAAGACTAGACCCTATCAGACTAGACCCCATCACCCCAGAAGATTAGACCCTATCAGACTAGACCCCATCACCCCAGCAGACTAGACCCCATCACCACATCAGACTAGACCCCATCACCCCAGCAGACTAGACCTCATCACCCCAGCAGAACTACCCCATCACCCCAGCAGAGTAGACCCCATCACCCAATCAGACTAGACCCCATCACCCCAGCAGACTAGACCCCATCACCCCAGCAGACTAGACCTCATCACCCCAGCAGAGTAGACCCCATCACCCCGGAAGCCAAGACCCCATCACCCCAGCAGACTAGACCCCATCACCCCATCAGACTAGACCCCATCACCCCATCAGACTAGACCCCATCACCCCAGCAGAACTACCCCATCACCCCAGCAGAGTAGACCCCATCACCCCATCAGACTAGACCCCATCACCCCATCAGACTAGACCCCATCACCCCAGCAGACTAGACCCCATCACCACAGCAGATTAGACCCCATCAGACTAGACCCCATCACCCCAGTAGACTAGACCCCATCACCACAGCAGACTAGACCCCATCACCCCAGTAGACTAGACCCCATCACCCCAGTAGACTAGACCCCATCACCCCAGCAGACTAGACCCCATCACCCCAGTAGACTAGACCCCATCACCACAGCAGATTAGACCCCATCAGACTAGACCCCATCACCCCAGTAGACTAGACCCCATCACCACAGCAGACTAGACCCCATCACCCCAGTAGACTAGACCCCATCACCCCAGTAGACTAGACCCCATCACCCCAGCAGACTAGACCCCATCAGACTAGACCCCATCACCCCATCAGACTAGACCCCATCACCCCAGCAGACTAGACCCCATCACCCCAGTAGACTAGACCCCATCACCACAGCAGACTAGACCCCATCACCCCAGCAGACTAGACCCCATCACCCCAGCAGACTAGACCCCATCACCCCAGCAGACTAGACCCCATCACCCCAGCAGACTAGACCCCATCACCCCAGCAGACTAGACCCCATCACCCCAGCAGACTAGACCCCATCACCCCAGCAGACTAGACCCCATCACCCCAGCAGACTAGACCCCATCACCCCAGCAGAGTAGACCCCATCACCCCAGCAGCCTAGACCCCATCACCCCAGCAGCCTAGACCCCATCACCCCAGCAGCCTAGACCCCACCACCCCAGCAGCCTAGACCCCACCACCCCAGCAGACTAGACCTCATCACCCCAGCAGAACTACCCCATCACCCCAGCAGACTAGACCCCATCACCACAGCAGACTAGACCCCATCACCACAGCAGATTAGACCCCATCAGACTAGACCCCATCACCACAGCAGACTAGACCCCATCACCACAGCAGATTAGACCCCATCAGACTAGACCCCATCACCCCATCAGACTAGACCCCATCACCCCAGTAGACTAGACCCCATCACCACAGCAGACTAGACCCCATCACCCCAGTAGACTAGACCCCATCACCCCAGTAGACTAGACCCCATCACCCCAGCAGACTAGACCCCATCACCCCAGCAGACTAGACCCCATCACCCCAGCAGACTAGACTCCATCACCCCAGCAGACTAGACCCCATCACCCCATCAGACTAAACCCCATCACCCCATCAGACTAGACCCCATCAGACTAGACCCCATCACCCCATCAGACTAAACCCCATCACCCCATCAGACTAGACCCCATCAGACTAGACCCCATCACCCCAGCAGACTAGACCCCATCACCCCAGCAGACTAGACCCCATCACCCCAGTAGACTAGACCCCATCACCCCAGCAGACTAGACCCCATCACCCCAGCAGACTAGACCCCATCACCCCAGTAGACTAGACCCCATCACCCCAGCAGAGTAGACCCCATCAGACTAGACCCCATCACCCCAGCAGACTAGACCCTATTACCAAAGCACCCTCGACCAAATCAGGCTAGACCCCATCACCCCAGCAGACCTACCCCATCACCCCAGCAGAGTAGACCCCATCACCCCAGCAGAGTAGACCCCATCACCCCAGCAGACTAGACCCCATCACCAAAGCACCCTCGACCAAATCAGGCTAGACCCCATCACCCCAGCAGACTAGACCCCATCACCCCAGTAGCCTAGATTCACAAAGGCACACCTGTTCATTTAAATGCATTCCAGGTGACTACCTCATGAAGCTGGTTGAGAGAATGCCAAGAGTGTGCAAAGCTGTCATCAAGGCAAAGGGTGTCTACTTTGAAGAAACTTAAATATGAAATATCTTTTGATTTGTTTAACACTTTTTGGTTACTACATGATTCCATGTGTGTAATTTCATAGTTTTGATGTCTTCACTATTATTCTACAATGTAGAAAATAGTACAAATAAAGAAAAACCCTTGATTGAGTAGGTGTGTCCAAACTTTTGACTGGTATTGTATCTGGATGAATTAAAATTGTAGCTGAACAAAGTGAATTAAATTAAAACAGGCTATCTCCATTAGACAAATATGAAGCACTATTTAACTATTAATTATCTCAATTATATCTATACAGGCTACACTGATATTAGTCTAGGCAATTTGACTCTGGCTGAAGGAATAGGACCATTGAACAGTAGATAACATTTCCATTCAAATCATGTTCATGTAAGTATAGACGCTAACATTAGACGACGAAAATGCAGCCTGGTGTCAAGGTACCAAAAAATATATTTATGATCCCATTACGCGCGGAAAGAACCATGAGACATAGACAATGATTTAATTTCAAGGTTTTGGATGATATTCTATGATTCTGTCTCTAGATCTAATAACCATGTCAAATGAAAACTAGAATATTATAACTTGTAGATTAAATCAATGTTAGATTATTATATTTCTGTTTTGTAATATATTCCCGTTGCCTATTTTACGCACCGTTCGTTCCAATAATAACCTACCCGGTTGCGCGTGAATATAAACCGCAATTCCATAGGTTAGATCATAGATTATTTTCAAATAATATATTACTCATATTAAGAAAATATTTTTACTAAGTATTTTCATAAAGAGACATTGACTACTTTAGCAAGCACATTGTTCCATCCGATACAATTCACCACGGCTGTAACGGAACAGGGATACAGCAAGTCTCAACAGATGATCTAGTGACTTCTCTCCACAACCACATACACACAGCGTAATAAAAGACAAGCTAAGAATAGAGTGAATGAATGGAAAAAAATGGCACTTACACTGAAAAGAGGCAGAAACTCCCACCATGCGTTACGGTGTTGAGGGCAAACAAATAATTTCCAGCCAGTCTCTGACTCGTCCACTCGATATGTTAGAACGACTAATGTTTCTCCGTCCAGTCTATTAGAATACGCCTCCAAAGTCAGAACCGTCCGTCAGAACTTTAGACCAGCAAAACCGCAGGGTGGCAAAGATTCTTCATTCAGTGGACAGAATTCTGGATGGAACGAAACTGAACCGGTGTTCGAGTTGAGCGCAGCTGGAGAAAACACCGAGATGATGCGAAGCTCCAAAACATTAACTCCCGCTTCTGTTCTGCTTTCTGTAATTGAAAGCCTTTTAGTTTTCTAAAAATGTTGATAATTTCGTTTATAGATATAGGGTAGTCTAGAATTAGAGATGAATGACCACACGTTCGGATTTGCCTTTTCATACGTCTCGCGCGCCTGCCGGTTGTGTATCGGTTGCCGTTCGAACGAGGAATAGAATAGTGGTGCTTCCTTCGCCTGCAGCTGGATTCGGTCGGTCGGCGGAGTTCCAGGACCCAGGTGGAGGGAGGCCAGGAGGTGTGGGCGGGCTCCCAGCGGTGGGAGGAGGCGTGGGTGACAGGCGGAGGCGTCTGACCTAAAACAGGTTGTAGAGGTCAAGTAGAAGTGTATAACAACGATATACTAGTACGGATTTGGTTATTTTATTGCCATTTCGTTCAGAAAGACTACTGAGCTCTGCCTCTATCTGAGGAATGGCTGTGATCCCGTCTGTCTCTGACTGTTCTTCGCAAGAGTGCGAGTCAAGTAGGTACGCGCACAGATAGTGGTCTGCCCAATGATGTGTAAACCCTGGATTGCTGTTTAGGTGTTGGCCAGTGAGAGCTTTGACATGAATCCACCGGTCGGCCATATTGGTACTCCCCAGTAGGAGAAATCCTCCACAGGAATGAATGGAATTCCACAGTATTTCAGTAAAATGTTTCAAGGAGAACATGCATTTAATTTATTTTGTTGTTGTAGTCATTTTACATTTGTTATGTTTAACTCATCAAATCATTTATAAAAGTATGCATTAAGCTGTCTGGAATAGAATACGTGTGGCAACGCGAATGTAGACATTAAAAAATGCATTTATTTATCTTCCAAACTATTTTTTTACAACGGTAGGGGAGAACCAAGATGGAGATGAGGTATCTTCAACACAGCGCCTCCTGTCAGTCCCAGTGGTTGGGGAGAAACATGATGGAGAGAAACAAGATGGAGACTAGGTATCTTCAACACAGCACCCCCTGTCAGTCCCAGTGGTTGGGGAGAAACAAGATGGAGACTAGGTATCTTCAACACAGCGCCCCCTGTCAGTCCCAGTGGTTGGGGAGAAACAAGATGGAGATGAGGTATCTTCAACACAGCGCCCCCTGTCAGTCCCAGTGGTTGGGGAGAAACAAGATGGAGACAACTTGCAGGCTTGTTTTCAAATTGCTGTGCGTTTTGTTGCCAACCTATTTTGCTACCTGACAACTTTACGGGTTTCACTTTTTAATTACCGTTCATATATTTATTTTTTCCTCGACTTTTTCACTCCGGACGCTTTATCTGGACACGATTCGTCAGGACCTCCAACAGCCGAAGCTAAGTAGTAACATTAACATGATGCCTTCTAATTGCAGCCGCTGTGCTCGCCTTACGGCGAGGATAGCTGTACTGCAAGCCCAGCTTCAGACGCAATCGTTAGGCAAGGGTAATTTCAGTGTAGGAAAGGATGAAACAGCGTCTGTGCCACCAGTAAGTACAGATAGTAGTATAAATCCCCTGGCACAGTCCCCGCAGCCGGACAACTTTCTCACGGTTTCTGGAAGGAAATGCTGTAGGAACGCTCAACCGGTGTCGCTCATTCAGCAGACAGAAACTTTCAACCGGTTCTCCCCATTAAGCAGCGGGTCGGTGTCAGAGGCCGAGTCTTCTCTGGTCTCTACTCCTCCCGTTACGGGGTCTGAGACGCCGAAGCTTCCCACCATTAGCTCTGACAAATTGAAAACTCTAGTCATTGGCGACTCCATTACCCGCAGTATTAGACTTAAAGCGAATCATCCAGCGATCATACACTGTTTACCCGGGGCAGGGCTACCGACGTTAAGGCTAATCTGAAGATGGTGCTGGCTAAAGCTAAAACTGGCGAGTGTAGAGAGTATAGAGATATTGTTATCCACGTCGGCACCAACGATGTTAGGATGAAACAGTCAGAGATCACCAAGCGCAACATAGCTTCTGCGTGCATATCAGCTAGAAAGATGTGTCGGCATCGAGTAATTGTCTCTGGCCCCCTCCCAGTTAGGGGAGTGATGAGCTCTACAGCAGAGTCTCACAACTCAATCGCTGGTTGAAAACTGTTTTCTGCCCCTCCCAAAAGATAGAATTTGTAGATAATTGGCCCTCTTTCTGGGACTCGCCCACAAACAGGACCAAGCCTGACCTGCTGAGGAGTGACGGACTCCATCCTAGCTGGAGGGGTGCTCTCATCTTATCTGCCAACATAGACAGGGCTCTAACTCCTCTAGCTCCACAATGAAATAGGGTGCAGGCCAGGCAGCAGGCTATTAGCCAGCCTGCCAGCATAGTGGAGTCTGCCACTAGCATAGTTAGTGTAGTCAGCTCAGCTATCACCATTGAGACCGTGTCTGTGCCTCGACCTGGGTTGGGCAAAACTAAACATGGCGGTGTTCGCCTTAGCAATCTCACTAGGATAAAGACCACCTCCATTCCTGTCATTACTGAAAGAGATCATGATACCTCACATCTCAAAATAGGGCTACTTAATGTTAGATCCCTTACTTCAAAGGCAATTATAGTCAATGAACTAATCACTGATCATAATCTTGATGTGATTGGCCTGACTGAAACATGGCTTAAGCCTGATGAATTTACTGTGTTAAATGAGGCCTCACCTCCTGGCTACACTAGTGACCATATCCCCGTGCATCCCGCAAAGGCGGAGGTGTTGCTAACATTTACGATAGCAAATTTCAATTTACAAAAAAAAAAAAAAATGACGTTTTCGTCTTTTGAGCTTCTAGTCATGAAATCTATGCAGCCTACTCAATCACTTTTTATAGCTACTGTTTACAGGCCTCCTGGGCCATATACAGCGTTTCTCACTGAGTTCCCTGAATTCCTATCAGACCTTGTAGTCATTGCAGATAATATTCTAATCTTTGGTGACTTTAATATTCACATGGAAAAGTCCACAGACCCACTCCAAAAGGCTTTTGGAGCCATCATCGACTCAGTGGGTTTTGTCCAACATGTCTCTGGACCCACTCACTCTCACAGTCATACGCTGGACCTAGTTTTGTCCCATGGAATAAATGTTGTGGATCTTAATGTTTTTCCTCATAATCCTGGACTATCAGACCACCATTTTATTACGTTTGCAATTGCAACAAATAATCTGCTCAGACCCCAACCAAGGAACATCAAAAGTCGTGCTATAAATTCACAGACAACACAAAGATTCCTTGATGCCCTTCCAGACTCCCTCTGCCTACCCAAGGACGCCAGAGGACAAAAATCCGTTAACCACCTAACTGAGGATCTCAATTTAACCTTGCGCAATACCCTAGATGCAGTTGCACCCCTAAAAACTAAAAAAATGTCTCATAAGAAACTAGCTCCATGGTACACAGAAAATACCCGAGCTCTGAAGCAAGCTTCCAGAAAATTGGAACGGAAATGGCGCCACACCAAACTGGAAGTCTTCCGACTAGCTTGGAAGGATGGTACCGTGCAGTACCGAAGAGCCCTTACTGCTGCTCGATCGTCCTATTTTTCTAACTTAATTGAGGAAAATAAGAACAATCCGAAATTCCTTTTTGATACTGTGGCAAAGCTAACTAAAAAGCAGCATTCCCCAAGAGAGGATGACTTGCACTTTAGCAGTGATAAATTCATGAACTTCTTTGAGGAAAAGATTATGATTATTAGAAAGCAAATTACGGACTCCTCTTTAAACCTGCGTATTCCTCCAAACCTCAGTTGTCCTGAGTCTGCACAACTCTGCCAGGACCTAGGATCAAGAGAGACGCTCAAGTGTTTTAGTACTATATCTCTTGACACAATGATGAAAATAATCATGGCCTCTAAACCTTCAAGCTGTATACTGGACCCTATTCCAATTAAACTACTGAAAGAGCTGCTTCCTGTGCTTGGCCCTCCTATGTTGAACATAATAAACGGCTCTCTATCCACTGGATGTGTACCAAACTCACTAAAAGTGGCAGTAATAAAGCCTCTCTTGAAAAAGCCAAACCTTGACCCAGAAAATATAAAAACTATCGGCCTATATCGAATCTTCCATTCCTCTCAAAGATTTTAGAGAAGGCTGTTGCGCAGCAACTCACTGCCTTCCTGAAGACAAACAATGTATACGAAATGCTTCAGTCTGGTTTTAGACCCCATCATAGCACTGAGACGGCACTTGTGAAGGTGGTAAATGACATTTTGATGGCATCGGACCGAGGCTCTGCATCTGTCCTCGTGCTCCTAGACCTTAGTGCTGCTTTTGATACCATCGATCACCACATTCTTTTGGAGAGATTGGAAACCCAAATTGGTCTACACGGACATGTTCTGGCCTGGTTTAGGTCTTATCTGTCGGAAAGATATCAGTTTGTCTCTGTGAATGGTTTGTCCTCTGACAAATCAACTGTACATTTCGGTGTTCCTCAAGGTTCTGTTTTAGGACCACTATTGTTTTCACTATATATTTTACCTCTTGGGGATGTTATTCGAAAACATAATGTAAACTTTCACTGCTATGCGGATGACACACAGCTGTACATTTCAATGAAACATGGTGAAGCACCAAAATTGCCCTCGCTAGAAGCATGTGTTTCAGACATAAGGAAGTGGATGGCTGCAAACTTTCTACTATTAAACTCGGACAAAACAGAGATGCTTGTTCTAGGTCCCAAGAAACAAAGAGATCTTCTGTTGAATCTGACAATTAATCTTAATGGTTGTACAGTCGTCTCAAATAAAACTGTGAAGGACCTCGGCGTTACTCTGGACCCTGATCTCTCTTTTGAAGAACATATCAAGACCATTTCGAGGACAGCTTTTTTCCATCTACGTAACATTGCAAAAATCAGAAACTTTCTGTCCAAAAATGATGCAGAAAAATTAATCCATGCTTTTGTCACTTCTAGGTTAGACTACTGCAATGCTCTATTTTCCGGCTACCCGGATAAAGCACTAAATAAACTTCAGTTAGTGCTAAATACGGCTGCTAGAATCCTGACTAGAACCAAAAAATTTGATCATATTACTCCAGTGCTAGCCTCTCTACACTGGCTTCCTGTCAAAGCAAGGGCTGATTTCAAGGTTTTACTGCTAACCTACAAAGCATTACATGGGCTTGCTCCTACCTACCTCTCTGATTTGGTCCTGCCGTACATACCTATACGTACGCTACGGTCACAAGACGCAGGCCTCCTAATTGTCCCTAGAATTTCTAAGCAAACAGCTGGAGGCAGGGCTTTCTCCTATAGAGCTCCATTTTTATGGAACGGTCTGCCTACCCATGTCAGAGACGCAAACTCGGTCTCAACCTTTAAGTCTTTACTGAAGACTCATCTCTTCAGTGGGTCATATGATTGAGTGTAGTCTGGCCCAGGAGTGGGAAGGTGAACGGAAAGGCTCTGGAGCAACGAACCGCCCTTGCTGTCTCTGCCTGGCCGGTTCCCCTTTTTCCACTGGGATTCTCTGCCTCTAACCCTGTTACGGGGCTGAGTCACTGGCTTGCTGGGGCTCTCTCGTGCCGTCCCTGGGGGGATGCGTCACCTGGGTGGGTTGATTCACTGTTGTGGTCGGCCTGTCTGGGTTCCCCCCACCCCTTGGGTTGTACCGTGTCGGAGATCTTTGTGGGCTATACTCGGCCTTGTCTCAGGATGGTAAGTTGGTGGTTGAAGATTTCCCTCTAGTGGTGTGGGGGCTGTGCTTTGGCAAAGTGGGTGGGGTTATATCCTTCCTGTTTGGCCCTGTCCGGGGTGTCCTCGGATGGGGCCACAGTGTCTCCTGACCCCTCCTGTCTCAGCCTCCAGTATTTATGCTGCAGTAGTTTATGTGTCGGGGGGCTAGGGTCAGTTTGTTTATCTGGAGTACTTCTCCTGTCCTATTCGGTGTCCTGTGTAAATCTAAGTGTGCGTTCTCTAATTCTCTCCTTCTCTCTTTCTTTCTCTCTCTCAGAGGACCTGAGCCCTAGAACCATGCCCCAGGACTACCTGACATGATGACTCCTTGCTGTCCCCAGTCCACCTGGCCATGCTGCTGCTCCAGTTTCAACTGGCCTGGGCCCTAGGACCATGTCCCAGGACTACCTGACATGAGGACTCCTTGCTGTCCCCAGTCCACCTGGCCATGCTCCTGCTCCAGTTTCAACTGTTCTGCCTTACTATTATTCAACCATGCTGGTAATTTATGAACATTTGAACATCTTGGCCACGTTCTGTTATAATCTCCACCTGGCACAGCCAGAAGAGGACTGGCCACCCCACATATGCTCTCTCTAATTCTCTCTTTCTTTCTCTCTCTCGGAGGACCTGAGCCCTAGGACCGTGCCCCAGGACTACCTGACATGATGGCTCCTTGCTGTCCCCAGTCCATCTGACTGTGCTGCTGCTCCAGTTTCAACTGTTCTGCCTTATTATTATTTGACCATGCTGGTCATTTATGAACATTTGAACATCTTGGTCATGTTCTGTTATAATCTCTACCCGGCACAGCCAGAAGAGGACTGGCCACCCCACATAGCCCGGTTCCTCTCTAGGTTTTGGCCTTTCTAGGGAGTTTTTCCTAGCCACCGTGCTTTTACACCTGCATTGTTTGCTGTTTGGGGTTTTAGGCTGGGTTTCTGTACAGCACTTTGAGATATCAGCTGATGTACGAAGGGCTATATAAATAAATTTGATTTGATTTGATTTGACTAGGTATCTTCAACACAGCGCCCCCTGTCAGTCCCAGTGGTTGGGGAGAAACCAGATGGAGACGAGGTATCTTCAACACAGCGCCCCCTGTCAGTCCCAGTGGTTGGGGAGAAACAAGATGGAGACGAGGTATCTTCAACACAGCGCCCCCTGTCAGTCCCAGTGGTTGGGGAGAAACAAGATGGAGACGAGGTATCTTCAACACAGCGCCCCCTGTCAGTCCCAGTGGTTGGGGAGAAACAAGATGGAGACGAGGTATCTTCAACACAGCGCCTCCTGTCAGTCCCAGTGGTTGGGGAGAAACAAGATGGAGATGAGGTATCTTCAACCCTGTCAAATCAAATCAAGTTTATTTGTCACGTGCGCCAAATACAACAGGTCACAGTGAAATGCTTACTGACAGGCTCTAACCAATAGTGTGAAAAGAAGTGTGTGTGTATAGGTAAGTAAAGAAATTAAACAACAGTAAAAATACATTTGAAAAAAGAGTAGCAAGGCTGTATACAGACACCTGTTAGTCAGGCTGATTGAGGTAGTATGTACATGTAGATATGGTTAGTGACTATGCATATATGATGAACAGAGAGTAGCAGTAGTGAGGCTATATACAGACACCGGTTAGTCAGGCTGATTGAGGTAGTATGTACATGTAGATATGGTTAAAGTGACTATGCATATATGATGAACAGAGAGTAGCAGCAGCGTAAAAGAGGGGTTGGGGGCACACAATGCAAATAGTCTGGGTAGCCATTTGATTACCTGTTCAGGAGTCTTATGACTTGGGGGTAAAAACTGTTGAGAAGCCTTTTGGACCTAGACTTGGCACTCCGGTACCGCTTGCATTGCGGTAGTAGAGAGAACAGTCTATGACTGAGGTGGCTGGGGTCTTTGACAATTTTTAGGGCCTTCCTCTGACACCACCTGGTGTAGACGTCCTGGATGGCAGGAAGCTTGGCCCCAGTGATGTACTGGGCCGTACACACTACCCTCTGTAGCACCTTGCGGTCGTATGCCGAGCAGTTGCCGTACCAGGCAGTGATACAACCGGCCAGGATGCTCTCAATGTTGCAACTGTAGAACCTTTTGAGGATCTCAGGACCCATGCCAAATCTTTTTAGTTTCCTGAGGGGGACTAGGCTTTGTCGTGCCCTCTTCACGACTGTCTTGGTGTGTTTGGACCATTCCAGTTTGTTGTTGATGTGGACACCAAGGAACTTGAAGCTCTCAACCTGCTCCACTACAGCCCCGTTGATGAGAATGGGGACGTGCTCGGTGCTCCTTTTCCTGTAGTCCACAATCATCTCCTTAGTCTTGGTTACGTTGAGGGAGAGGTTGTTATTCTGGCACCACCCGGCCAGGTCTCTGACCTCCTCCCTATAAGCTGTCTCGTCGTTGTCAGTGATCAGGTCTACCACTGTTGTCATCTATAAACTTAATGATGGTGTTGCAGTCGTGCTTGGCCATGCAGTCGTGGGTGAAAAGGGAGTACGGGAGGGGACTGAGCACGCACCCCTGGGGAGCTCCAGTGTTGAGGATCAGCGTGGCAGATGTGTTGCTACCCTACCCTCACCACCTGGGGGTGGCCTGTCAGGAAATCCAGGATCCAGTTTCAGAGGGAGGTGTTTAGTCCCAGGTTCCTTAGCTTGGTGATGAGCTTTGAGGGCACTATGGTATTGAATGCTGAGCTGTAGTCAATGAACAGCATTCTCACATAGGTGTTCCTTTTGTCCAGGTGGGAAAGGGCAGTGTGGAGCGCAATAGAGATTGCATCATCTGTGGATCTGTTTGGGCGGTATGCAAATTGGAGTGGGTCTAGGGTTTCTGGGATAATGGTGTTGATGTGAGTCGTTACCAGGCTTTCAAAGCACTTCATACCTACGGACGTGAGTGCTATGGGTCTGTAGTCATTTAGGCAGGTTGCCTTTGTGTTCTTGGGCACAGGGACTATGGTGGTCTGCTGTTGTGTCATGGTAAAGATACCCCTCCACTTCAGACTGTTGTGTCATGGTAAAGATACGCCTCTTGACTTCAGACTGTTGTGTCATGGTAAAGATACCCCTCCACTTCAGACTGTTGTGTCATGGTAAAGATACCCCTCCACTTCAGACTGTTGTGTCATGGTAAAGATACCCCTCTTGACTTCAGACTGTTGTGTCATGGTAAAGATACCCCTCTTGACTTCAGACTGTTGTGTCATGGTAAAGATACCCCTCTTGACTTCAGACTGTTGTGTCATGGTAAAGATACCCCTCGACTTCAGACTGTTGTACCATGGTAAAGATACCCCTCCACTTCAGACTGTTGTGTCATGGTAAAGATACCCCTCTTGACTTCAGACTGTTGTGTCATGGTAAAGATACCCCTCTTGACTTCAGACTGTTGTGTCATGGTAAAGATACCCCTCCACTTCAGACTGTTGTGTCATGGTAAAGATACCCCTCTTGACTTCAGACTGTTGTGTCATGGTAAAGATACCCCTCCACTTCAGACTGTTGTGTCATGGTAAAGATACCCCTCTTGACTTCAGACTGTTGTGTCATGGTAAAGATACCCCTCTTGACTTCAGACTGTTGTGTCATGGTAAAGATACCCCTCTTGACTTCAGACTGTTGTGTCATGTTAAAGATACCCCTCTTGACTTCAGACTGTTGTGTCATGGTAAAGATACCCCTCCACTTCAGACTGTTGTGTCATGGTAAAGATACCCCTCTTGACTTCAGACTGTTGTGTCATGGTAAAGATACCCCTCTTGACTTCAGACTGTTGTGTCATGGTAAAGATACCCCTCTTGACTTCAGACTGTTGTGTCATGGTAAAGATACCCCTCTTGACTTCAGACTGGTGTGTCATGGTAAAGATACCCCTCCACTTCAGACTGTTGTACCATGGTAAAGATACCCCTCTTGACTTCAGACTGTTGTGTCATGGTAAAGATACCCCTCCACTTCAGACTGTTGTGTCATGGTAAAGATACCCCTCCACTTCAGACTGTTGTGTCATGGTAAAGATACCCCTCCACTTCAGACTGTTGTGTCATGGTAAAGATACCCCTCCACTTCAGACTGTTGTACCATGGTAAAGATACCCCTCTTGACTCCAGACTGTTGTGTCATGGTAAAGATACCCCTCCACTTCAGACTGTTGTACCACGGTGTATGGAAATTGTACACTAAGTAATTTCAACAGTAAAACACTGTAGAATGTACAGAAAAATACCTTAACAATGAATCATATCAAATTGCATTTGTCACATACATGAGTTTAATAATTAATGAATATTGTTTACATACTGCATCTTGCATTACTCATCTCATATGAATATACTATACTCTATTCCACTGTATCTTAATCTATGCATTACTCATCTCATATGAATATACTATACTCTATTCTACTGTATCTTAGTCTATGCATTACTCATCTCATATGAATATACTATACTCTATTCTACTGTATCTTAGTCTATGCATTACTCATCTCATATGAATATACTATACTCTATTCTACTGTATCTTAGTCTATGCATTACTCATCTCATATGAATATACTATACTCTATTCTACTGTATCTTAGTCTATGCATTACTCATCTCATATGAATATACTATACTCTATTCTACTGTATCTTAGTCTATGCATTACTCATCTCATATGAATATACTATACTCTATTCTACTGTATCTTAGTCTATGCATTACTCATCTCATATGAATATACTATACTCTATTCTACTGTATCTTAGTCTATGCATTACTCATCTCATATGAATATACTATACTCTATTCTACTGTATCTTAGTCTATGCATTACTCATCTCATATGAATATACTATACTCTATTCTACTGTATCTTAGTCTATGCATTACTCATCTCATATGAATATACTATACTCTATTCTACTGTATCTTAGTCTATGCATTACTCATCTCATATGAATATACTATACTCTATTCTACTGTATCTTAGTCTATGCATTACTCATCTCATATGAATATACTATACTCTATTCTACTGTATCTTAGTCTATGCATTACTCATCTCATATGAATATTAAGTATTAATATTACTTACTTATTACTTGTTAGATACTACTGCACTGTCAGATACTACTGCACTGTCAGATACTACTGCACTGTCAGATACTACTGCACTGTTAGATACTACTGCACTGTTAGATACTACTGCACTGTTAGATACTACTGTTAGATACTACTGCACTGTCAGATACTACTGCACTGTCAGATACTACTGCACTGTTAGATACTACTGCACTGTTAGATACTACTGCACTGTTAGATACTACTGTTAGATACTACTGCACTGTCAGATACTACTGCACTGTCAGATACTACTGCACTGTCAGATACTACTGCACTGTCAGATACTACTGCACTGTTAGATACTACTGCACTGTCAGATACTACTGCACTGTTAGATACTACTGCACTGTCAGATACTACTGCACTGTCAGATACTACTGCACTGTTAGATACTACTGCACTGTCAGATACTACTGCACTGTTAGATACTACTGCACTGTCCGATACTACTGCACTGTCAGATACTACTGCACTGTTAGATACTACTGCACTGTCAGATACTACTGCACTGTTAGATACTACTGCACTGTCAGATACTACTGCACTGTTAGATACTACTGCACTGTCAGATACTACTGCACTGTTAGATACTACTGCACTGTCCGATACTACTGCACTGTTAGATACTACTGCACTGTCAGATACTACTGCACTGTCAGATACTACTGCACTGTTAGATACTACTGTTAGATACTACTGCACTGTCAGATACTACTGCACTGTCAGATACTACTGCACTGTCAGATACTACTGCACTGTTAGATACTACTGCACTGTCAGATACTACTGCACTGTCAGATACTACTGCACTGTCAGATACTACTGCACTGTTAGATACTACTGCACTGTTAGATACTACTGCACTGTCAGATACTACTGCACTGTTAGATACTACTGCACTGTCAGATACTACTGCACTGTTAGATACTACTGCACTGTCAGATACTACTGCACTGTCAGATACTACTGCACTGTCAGATACTACTGCACTGTTAGATACTACTGCACTGTCAGATACTACTGCACTGTTAGATACTACTGCACTGTCAGATACTACTGCACTGTTAGATACTACTGCACTGTCAGATACTACTGCACTGTCAGATACTACTGCACTGTCAGATACTACTGCACTGTTAGATACTACTGCACTGTCAGATACTACTGCACTGTTAGATACTACTGCACTGTCAGATACTACTGCACTGTCAGATACTACTACACTGTCAGATACTACTGCACTGTCAGATACTACTGCACTGTCAGATACTACTGTACTGTCAGATACTACTGCACTGTCAGATACTACTGCACTGTTAGATACTACTGTTAGATACTACTGCACTGTTAGATACTACTGCACTGTCCGATACTACTGCACTGTTAGATACTACTGCACTGTTAGATACTACTGTTAGATACTACTGCACTGTCAGATACTACTGTTAGATACTACTGCACTGTTAGATACTACTGCACTGTCCGATACTACTGCACTGTTAGATACTACTGCACTGTTAGATACTACTGCACTGTTAGATACTACTGTTAGATACTACTGCACTGTTAGATACTACTGCACTGTTAGATACTACTGCACTGTTAGATACTACTGCACTGTTAGATACTACTGCACTGTCAGATACTACTGTTAGATACTACTACACTGTTAGATACTACTGCACTGTTAGATACTACTGCACTGTTAGATACTACTGCACTGTTAGATACTACTGCACTGTCAGATACTACTGCACTGTTAGATACTACTGCACTGTTAGATACTACTGCACTGTTAGATACTACTGCACTGTTAGATACTACTGCACTGTTAGATACTACTGCACTGTCAGATACTACTGCACTGTCAGATACTACTGCACTGTCAGATACTACTGCACTGTTAGATACTACTGTTAGATACTACTGCACTGTTAGATACTACTGCACTGTCAGATACTACTGCACTGTCAGATACTACTGCACTGTTAGATACTACTGCACTGTCAGATACTACTGCACTGTTAGATACTACTGCACTGTCAGATACTACTGCACTGTTAGATACTACTGCACTGTTAGATACTACTGCACTGTCAGATACTACTGCACTGTCAGATACTACTGCACTGTCAGATACTACTGCACTGTTAGATACTACTGTTAGATACTACTGCACTGTTAGATACTACTGTTAGATACTACTGTCAGATACTACTGCACTGTTAGATACTACTGCACTGTTAGATACTACTGCACTGTTAGATACTACTGTTAGATACTACTGCACTGTTAGATACTACTGTTAGATACTACTGCACTGTTAGATACTACTGCACTGTTAGATACTACTGCACTGTTAGATACTACTGCACTGTTAGATACTACTGTTAGATACTACTGCACTGTTAGATACTACTGCACTGTTAGATACTACTGTTAGATACTACTGCACTGTTAGATACTACTGCACTGTTAGATACTACTGCACTGTCAGATACTACTGCACTGTCAGATACTACTGCACTGTCAGATACTACTGCACTGTTAGATACTACTGTTAGATACTACTGCACTGTTAGATACTACTGTTAGATACTACTGTCAGATACTACTGCACTGTTAGATACTACTGCACTGTTAGATACTACTGCACTGTTAGATACTACTGTTAGATACTACTGCACTGTTAGATACTACTGCACTGTTAGATACTACTGCACTGTTAGATACTACTGTTAGATACTACTGTTAGATACTACTACACTGTTAGATACTACTGTTAGATACTACTGCACTGTTAGATAATACTGCACTGTTAGATACTACTGCACTGTTAGATACTACTGCACTGTTAGATACTACTGCACTGTTAGATACTACTGTTAGATACTACTGCACTGTTAGATACTACTGTTAGATACTACTGTTAGATACTACTGCACTGTTAGATACTAATGCACTGTTAGATACTACTGTTAGATACTACTGCACTGTTAGATACTACTGCACTGTCAGATACTACTGCACTGTTAGATACTACTGTTAGATACTACTGTTAGATACTACTGTTAGATACTACTGTTAGATACTACTGCACTGTTAGATACTACTGCACTGTTAGATACTACTGCACTGTTAGATACTACTGCACTGTCAGATACTACTGTTAGATACTACTGTTAGATACTACTGTTAGATACTACTGTTAGATACTACTGTTAGATACTACTGCACTGTCAGATACTACTGCACTGTTAGATACTACTGTTAGATACTACTGTTAGATACTACTGTTAGATACTACTGTTAGATACTACTGCACTGTTAGATACTACTGCACTGTTAGATACTACTGTTAGATACTACTGTTAGATACTACTGCACTGTTAGATACTACTGTTAGATACTACTGTTAGATACTACTGCACTGTTAGATACTACTGTTAGATACTACTGTTAGATACTACTGTTAGATACTACTGTTAGATACTACTGTTAGATACTACTGTTAGATACTACTGCACTGTTAGATACTACTGTTAGATACTACTGTTAGATACTACTGCACTGTTAGATACTACTGCACTGTTAGATACTACTGCACTGTTAGATACTACTGCACTGTTAGATACTACTGCACTGTTAGATACTACTGCACTGTTAGATACTACTGTTAGATACTACTGTTAGATACTACTGTTAGATACTACTGTTAGATACTACTGCACTGTTAGATAGTACTGTTAGATACTACTGTTAGATACTACTGCACTGTCAGATACTACTGCACTGTCAGATACTACTGCACTGTCAGATACTACTGCACTGTTAGATACTACTGCACTGTTAGATACTACTGCACTGTCAGATACTACTGTACTGTTAGATACTACTGCACTGTCAGATACTACTGCACTGTCAGATACTACTGTTAGATACTACTACACTGTTAGATACTACTGCACTGTTAGATACTACTGCACTGTTGGAGCTAGAAACACAAGCATTTAGTTAGATACTACTGCAGTGTTGGAGCTAGGAACACCAGCATTTAGTTAGATACTACTGCACTGTTGGAGCTAGGAACACAAGCATTTAGTTAGATACTACTGTACTGTTGGAGCTAGGAACACAAGCATTTAGTTAGATACTACTGCACTGTTGGAGCTAGGAACACCAGCATTTAGTTAGATACTACTGCACTGTTGGAGCTAGGAACACAAGCATTTAGTTAGATACTACTGCACTGTTGGAGCTAGGAACACCAGCATTTAGTTAGATACTACTGCACTGTTGGAGCTAGGAACACAAGCATTTAGTTAGATACTACTGCACTGTTGGAGCTAGGAACACCAGCATTTAGTTAGGTATTACTACACTGTTGGAGCTAGAAACACCAGCATTTAGTTAGATTTTTCTGCACTGTTGGAGCTAGGAACACAAGCATTTAGTTAGGTATTACTGCACTGTTGGAGCTAGGAACACAAGCATTTAGTTAGATACTACTGCACTGTTGGAGCTAGGAACACAAGCATTTAGTTAGGTATTACTGCACTGTTGGAGCTAGAAACACCAGCATTTAGTTAGGTATTACTGCACTGTTGGAGCTAGAACACCAGCATTTAGTTAGGTATTACTGCACTGTTGGAGCTAGAAACACCAGCATTTAGTTAGATTTTTCTGCACTGTTGGAGCTAGAAACACAAGCATTTCGCTAAACCCGCAATAACATCTGCTGAAGTTACATTATTAAAGTAGCTAGTCATCCATTTATTAAAGTGGTTTCAATGTAGGCAGCAGTCTCTCTGTGTTAGTGATGGCTTTTTAACAGTTTGATGGCCTTGAGATAGAAGCTGTTTTTCAGTCTCTCAGTCCCAGCTTAGATGCACCTGTACTGACCTCGCCTTCTGGATGATAGCGGGGTGAACAGGCAGTGGCTCAGGTGGTTGTTGTCCTTGATGATCATTTTGCCCTTCCTGTGACATCGGGCGCTGTAGGTGTCCTGGAGGGCAGGTAGTTTGTCCCCGGTGATGCGATGGGCTGACCACACCACCCTCTGGACAGCCCTGCGGTTGTAGGCAGTGCAGTTGCTAGCCAGTATGTTAGCTATTATTATTATTACCAAGTTTACGGCTACTTAGTGAGCAAGGTTACTGTTCGCCTGGACACACGTTATCGTGACAAACAATTGTAGCCATGGCTGACGCTTAGTGATCAAATGATAAACATTTTCTGGTCATGGTTAACCATATTGTTTTTCAGAAAAGGTGTAAACCTAAAAAACAAATACCACTGACCTACAATCAGTAACTACCAAGACAGTGTTGAGTAGCAGTCTACCACTGACCTACAATCAGTAACTACCAAGACAGTGTTGAGTAGCAGTCTACCACTGACCTACAATCAGTACTTCCAATCCCAACAAGGCCTTATGCAGTGAAATTGCGAAATCCATTGTAAAGCAGTACACAAAGACTTTTGGACGAGGAAGGAGAACCACTTGGCATTGGGTACCACTTCCTGTTCACTAACATTAAAACCAGAGTGCAACACAAAAATTGCAACCGCACGTTAGATAGATTCCGTAGACCCAAGACGAAGAGGAAGTCATTGGACAGGCTAAAACAGTACGATCCAAGGTCGACAGTTATAGCTGCATTAACTGGCAACCACAGGACCTTCCAGAGAATGAAACCCCAGACTCCCTGGAAAACAAGAGACAGGTCAGTGCGACCATTTTCAGCTGTGTGGGCCCCAGAGTTGCAGACAAGAACTTCTACCTGTCACGCCCTGGCCATAGAGAGGATTTTATTCTCTATTTTGGTTAGATTCCTGAACAGCTAATCAAAGGGCTACCCAGACCCCTCTTCTCCGCTGCTGCTGCTACTCTCTGTTTATTATCTATGCATAGTCACCTTAACTCTACCTCCATGTACATATTACCTCAACTACCTCGATTACCCTGTGCCCCCCCACATGGACTCTGTACCGGTACCCCCTGTATATAGTCTCCACATGGACTCTGTACCGGTACCCCCTGTATATAGCCTCCACATTGACTCTGTACCGGTACCCCCTGTATATAGCCTCCACATTGACTCTGTACCGGTACCCCCTGTATATAGCCTCCACATTGACTCTGTACCGGTACCCCCTGTATATAGCCTCCACATTGACTCTGTACCGGTACCCCCTGTATATAGCCTCCACATTGAGTCTGTACCGGTACCCCCTGTATATAGCCTCCACATTGACTCTGTACCGGTACCCTCTGTATATAGTCTCCACATTGACTCAGTACCAGTACCCCCTGTATATAGCCTCCACATTGACTCTGTACCGGTACCCCCTGTATATAGCCTCCACATTGACTCTGTACCGGTACCCCCTGTATATAGCCTCCATATTGACTCTGTACCGGTACCCTCTGTATATAGCCTCCACATTGACTCTGTACCGGTACCCCCTGTATATAGCCTCCACATTGACTCTGTACCAGTACCCCCTGTATATAGCCTCCACATTGACTCTGTACCGGTACCCCCTGTATATAGCCTCCACATTGACTCTGTACCAGTACCCCCTGTATATAGCCTCCACATTGACTCTGTACCAGTACCCCCTGTATATAGCCTCCACATAGACTCTGTACCAGTACCACTGTATATAGCCTCCACATTGACTCTGTACCGGTACCCCCTGTATATAGCCTCCACATTGACTCTGTACCAGTACCCCCTGTATATAGCCTCCACATTGACTCTGTACCGGTACCCCCTTTATATAGCCTCCACATTGACTCTGTACCAGTACCCCCTGTATATAGCCTCCACATTGACTCTGTACCGGTACCCCCTGTATATAGCCTCCACATTGACTCTGTACCGTACCCCTTTATATAGCCTCCACATTGACTCTGTACCAGTACCCCCTGTATATATCCTCCACATTGACTCTGTACCAGTACCCCCTGTATATAGCCTCCACATTGACTCTGTACCAGTACCACTGTATATAGCCTCCACATTGACTCTGTACCGGTACCCCCTGTATATAGCCTCCACATTGACTCTGTACCAGTACCCCCTGTATATAGCCTCCACATTGACTCTGTACCGGTACCCCCTTTATATAGCCTCCACATTGACTCTGTACCAGTACCCCCTGTATATAGCCTCCACATTGACTCTGTACCGGTACCCCCTGTATATAGCCTCCACATTGACTCTGTACCGGTACCCCCTTTATATAGCCTCCACATTGACTCTGTACCAGTACCCCCTGTATATATCCTCCACATTGACTCTGTACCAGTACCCTCTGTATATAGCCTCCACATTGACTCTGTACCGTAACACCCTGTATATAGCCTCCACATTGACTCTGTACCGTAACACCCTGTATATAGCCTCCACATTGACTCTGTACCGGTACCCCCTGTTTATAGCCTCCACATTGACTCTGTACCCCCTGTATATAGCCTCCACATTGACTCTGTACCGGTACCCCCTGTATATAGTCTCCACATTGACTCTGTACCGGTACCCCCTGTATATGGCCTCCACATTGACTCTGTACCGGTACCCCCTGTATATAGCCTCCACATTGACTCTGTACCAGTACCCCTGTATATAGCCTCCACATTGACTCTGTACCGGTACCCTCTGTATATAGTCTCCACATTGACTCTGTACCAATACCCCCTGTATATAGCCTCCACATTGACTCTGTACCAGTATTCCCTGTATATAGTCTCCACATTGACTCTGTACCGTAATACCCTGTATATAGCCTCCACATTGACTCTGTACCGGTACCCCCTGTATATAGCCTCCACATTGACTCTGTACCGGTACCCCCTGTATATAGCCTCCACATTGACTCTGTACCGGTACCCTCTGTATATAGTCTCCACATTGACTCTGTACCAATACCCCCTGTATATAGCCTCCACATTGACTCTGTACCAGTATTCCCTGTATATAGTCTCCACATTGACTCTGTACCGTAATACCCTGTATATAGCCTCCACATTGACTCTGTACCGTAACACCCTGTATATAGCCTCCACATTGACTCTGTACCGGTACCCCCTGTATATAGCCTCCACATTGACTCTCTACCGGTACCCTCTGTATATAGTCTCCACATTGACTCTGTACCATAATACCCTGTATATAGCCTCCACATGGCAAAAGGTCGCAAAGTTCAAGGGGGCCGAATACTTTCGCAAGGCACTGTATACAGTCGGGAGAACAAGTATTTGATACAATGCCGATTTTGCAGGTTTTCCTACTTACAAAGGATGTAGAGGTCTGTAATTTTTGTCATAGATGAGCTTCCCCAAAATGTAACAAATGGACCAGTTCATAGCTGGATTCTTCACCGATCTTTTATACCTTGTCCGGACCATGAAATTTGTTCGGACCTCAAGTTCAGACAGAGGGGCAGCTCGGGACAGAGGGGTAGCTCCTTACTGGCTGACGACTCTGGCAGATCCTGGCTGACTGGCGGCTCTGGCAGATCCTGGCTGACTGGCAGATCCTGGCTGACTGGCGGCTCTGGCAGATCCTGGCTGAATGGCGGCTCTGGCAGATCCTGGCTGACTGGCAGATCCTGGCTGACTGGCGGCTCTGGCAGATCCTGGCTGACTGGCAGATCCTGGCTGACTGGCGGCTCTGGCAGATCCTGGCTGACTGGCAGATCCTGGCTGACTGGCGGCTCTGGCAGATCCTGGCTGACTGGCGGCTCTGGCAGATCCTGGCTGACTGGCGGCTCTGGTAGATCCTGGCTGAATGGCGGCTCTGGAAGACCCTGGCTGACTGGCGGCTCTGGAAGACCCTGGCTGACTGGCGGCTCTGGCAGATCCTGGCTGACTGGCGGCTCTGGCAGATCCTGGCTGACTGGCGGCTCTGGCAGATCCTGGCTGACTGGCGGCTCTGGCAGATCCTGGCTGACTGGCGGCTCTGGCAGATCCTGGCTGACTGGCGGCTCTGGCAGATCCTGGCTGACTGGCGGCTCTGGCAGATCCTGGCTGACTGGCGGCTCTGGCAGATCCTGGCTGAATGGCGGCTCTGGAAGATCCTGGCTGACTGGCGGCTCCTGGCTGCCTGGCGGCACTGGCGGCTCCTGGCAGACTGGCGGCTCCTGGCAGACTGGCGGCTCTGGTGGCGCTGGGCAGATGGGTAGCTCAGGCGGCGCTGGGCAGACTGCAGACTCCGGCAGCGCTGGAGAGGAGGAAAGCTCTGGCAGTGCTGGACAGACGAGGCGCACTGTAGGCCTGGTGCGTGTTGCCAGCACTGGTGGTACTGGGCCGAGGACACGCACCTCAGGGCGAGTGCGGGGAGCTGCCACCGGAGAGAGGGCTGATGCGTGGAAGTGGTACCGGATAGACCGGACCGTGCATGTGCACTAGAGCTCTTGAGCACAGAGCCTGCCCAACCTTACCTGATTGAATGCTCCCGGTCGCCCTGCCAGTGCGGCGAGGTGGAATAGCCCGCACTGGGCTATGCAGGCGAACCGGGGACACCATGCGCAAGGCTGGTGCCATGTAAGCCGGCTTCATGGCACTTGGCTCCATGCCCACTCTAGCGCGGCCGATACGCAGAGCTGGTATGTACTGCACCGGGCTATGCACCCGCACTGGGGACACCGTGCACTCCACAGCATAACACGGTGCCTGCCCGGTCTCTCTCGCACAGGAAGTTGGCGCAGGTCTCCTACCTGGCTTCGCCCTACTTCCTGTGTGCCTCCCCCCAAGAAATGTTTGGGGCTGACTCTCGGGCTTCCATCCACGCCGCCGTGCTTCTCATACCAGCGCCTCTCTGCCTTCCCCGCCTCCAGCTCTTCGGCGATATTCTCCTGGCTGTGCCCAGGGTCCTTTTCCGTCCAACTCTTCAACCCATGTCCAGTCCTCCTTGCGCTGCTCCTGCTGCCGCTGCCTGTCACCACGCCGCTTGGTCCTGTTGTGGTGGGTGGTTCTGTAACGAGATTCTTCCTGGGAAGGAGAGGCGGACCAAAATGCAGCTTGGTTATAATTCATGGTTCTTTAATAATGAAACTATACATGAATAGAACCGTGAAAACCCGAAACAGTCCCGTGTGGCACAAACACTGACACAGGAGACAACCACCCACAAAACCCAACACAAAACAGGCTACCTAAATATGGCTCCCAACCAGAGACAATGACTAACAGCTGCCTCTGATTGAGAACCATATCAGGCCCAAACACAGAAACAGACAAACAAGACATCCAACATAGAATGCCCACTCAGATCACACCCTGACCAAACAAAACAGAAACATACAAAGCAAACTATGGTCAGGGTGTGACACCTTTAACAGTCTTCTTCTTCCTCTGACGAGGAGCAGTAGGAAGGATTGGAGGACCAATACGCAGCGTGGTACGTGTTCATGATTATTTTAATAGAACACTGAAAAATACAAAAACAGAAACAGTTCCGTGTGGAACACACACCACACAGGTGGGAAAAGGCTACCTAAGTATGATTCTCAATCAGAGATAACTAACGACACCTGCCTCTGATTGAGAACCATACCAGGCCAAACACAAAAACACCACATAGAAAAAGGAACATAGGCCCACCCAACTCACGCCCTGACCATACTAAAACAAATATAACAAAAGAACTATCAGAACAAAAGAACATCAGCTGATATCTCAAAGTGCTGTACAGAAACCCAGCCTAAAACCCCAAACAGCAAACAATGCAGGTGTAAAAGCACGGTGGCTCTCCCTAGAAAGGCCAAAACCTAGGAAGAAACCTAGAGAGGAACCGGGCTATGTGGGGTGGCTGGCTGTGCCGGGTAGAGATTATAACAGAAAATGACCAAGATGTTCAAATGTTCATAAATGACCAGCATGGTCAAATAATAATAAGGCAGAACAGTTGAAACTGGAGCAGCAGCACAGTCAGGTGGACTGGGGACAGCAAGGAGCCATCATGTCAGGTAGTCCTGGGGCACGGTCCTAGGGCTCAGGTCCTCCGAGAGAGAGAAAGAAAGAGAGAATTAGAGAGAGCATATGTGGGGTGGCCAGTCCTCTTCCTGTGCCGGGTGGAAAACGTGGCTAAGATGTTCAAATGTTCATAAATGACCAGCATGGTTGAATAATAGTAAGGCATTGAAACTGGATACATGGCCAGGTGGATGGGGACAGCAAGCCTCATGTCAGGTAGTCCTGGGACATGGTCCTCAGGCCAGTGAAACTGGAGCAGCAGCATGGCCAGGTGGACTGGGGACAGCAAGGAGTCATCATGTCAGGTAGTCCTGGGGCATGGTTCTAGGGCTCAGGTCCTGAGAGAGAAAAGAAGGAGAGAAGGAGAGAATTAGAGAACGCAACTTAGATTTACACAGGACACCGAATAGGACAGGAGAAGTACTCCAGATAAACAAACTGACCCTGCCCCCCGACACATAAACTACTGCAGCATAAATACTGGAGGCTGAGACAGGAGGGGTCAGGAACAGTGCCCCATCCGAGGACACTACAGGGCCAAACAGGAAGGATATAACCCAAAGCACAGCCCCCACACCACTAGAGGGAAATCTACAACCACCAACTGAGACAAGGCCACCCACAAAGATCTCCGATTACAACCCAAAGGGGGAAACCCAGAACCGACCACAACAGTGAATCAACCCACCCAGGTGACGCACCCCCAGGGACGGCACAAGAGCCCCAGCAAGCCAGTGACTCAGCCCCGTAACAGGGTTAGAGGCAGAGAATCCCAGTGGAAAAAGGGGAACCGGCCACAGAGACAGCAATTGAGCCTTTCCGTTCACACTCCTGGGCCAGACTACACTCATATGACCCACTGAAGAGATGAGTCTTCAGTAAAGACTTAAAGGTTGAGACCGAGTTTGCAACTCTCTGACATGGGTAGGCAATAAAAATGGACTCTATAGGAGAAAGCCCTGCCTCCAGCTGTTTGCTTAGAAATTCTAGGGAGCATGACCGTAGCGTCAGGACCAAATCAGAGAGGTAGGTAGGAGCAAGCCCATGTAACAAGTAAAACAAATCAGCACAGGAAGCCAGTGTAGAGAGGCTAGCACTGGAGTAATATGATCAAATTTTTTGGTTCTAGTCAGGATTCTAGCAGCCGTATTTAGCACTGACCGGGTGCCGGAAAATAGAATTGCAGTAGTCTAACCTAGAAGTGACAAAAGCATGGATTAATTTTTCTGCATCATTTTTGGACAGAAAGTTTCTGATTTTTGCAATGTTACAGATGGAAAAAGCTGTCCTCATCTTCAAAAGAGAGATCAGGGTCAGAGTAACGCATGAGGTCCTTCACAGTTTTATTTGAGACCTGTACAACCATTAAGATTAATTGTCAGATTCAACAGAAGATCTCTTTGTTTCTTGGGACCTAGAACAAGCATCTCTGTTTTGTCCGAGTTTAATAGTAGAAAGTTTGCAGCCATCCACTTCCTTATGTCTGAAACACATGCCTAGCGAGGGCAATTTTGGTGCTTCACCGTGTTTCATTGAAATGTACAGCTGTGTGTCACCATATAGCAGTGAAAGTTTACATTATGTTTTCCATCCCCAAGAGGTAAAATATATAGTGAAAACAATAGTGGTCCTAAAACAGAACCTTGAGGAACACCGAAATGTACAGTTGATTTGTCAGAGGACAAACCATTCACAGAGACAAACTGATATCTTTCCGACAGATAAGACCTAAACCAGGCCAGAACATGTCCGTGTAGACCAATTTGGGTTTCAATCTCTCCAAAAGAATGTGGTGATCGATGGTATCAAAAGCAGCACTAAGGTCAGGAGCACGAGGACAGATGCAGAGCCTCGGTCCGATGCCATCAAAATGTCATTTACCACCTTCACCCGTCTCAGTGCTATGATGGGGTCTAAAACCAGACTGAAGCATTTCGTATACATTGTTTGTCTTCAGGAAGGCAGTGAGTTGCTAAAACAGCCTTCTCTAAAATCTTTGAGAGGAATGGAAGATTTGATATAGGCCCATAGTTTTTTATATTTTCTGGGTCAAGGTTTGGCTTTTTCAAGAGAGATTACTGCCACTTTTAGTGAGTTTGGTACACATCCAGTGGATAGAGAGCCGTTTATTATGTTCAACATAGGAGGGCCAAGCACAGGAAGCAGCTCTTTCAGTAGTTTAGTTGGAATAGGGTCCAGTATACAGCTTGAAGGTTTAGAGGCCATGATTATTTTCATCATTGTGTCAAGAGATATACTAAAACACTTGAGCGTCTCTCTTGATCCTAGGTCCTGGCAGAGTGACTCAGGACAACTGAGGTTTGGAGGAATACGAGGTTTAAAGAGGAGTCCGTAATTTGCTTTCTAATAATCATAATCTTTTCCTCAAAGGAATTTATCACTGCTAAAGTGCAAGTCATCCTCTCTTGGGGAATGCTGCTTTTTAGTTAGCTTTGCCACAGTATCAAAAAGGAATTTCAAACAATTAAGTTAGAAAAATAGGACGATTCTCTTCGGTACTGCACCATCAGAGTCGGAAGACTTCAGTTTGGTGTGGCCCATTTCCGTTCCAATTTTCTGGAAGCTTGCTTCAGAGCTCGGGTATTTTCTGTGTACCATGGACCTTATGAGACATTAGGGGTGCAACATCTAGGTATTGCGCAAGGTTAAATTGAGATCCTCAGTTAGGTGGTTAACGGATTTTTGTCCTCTGGCGTCCTTGGGTAGGCAGAGGGAGTCTGGAAGGGCATCAAGGAATCTTTGTGTTGTCTGTGAATTTATAGCACGACTTTTGATGTTCCTTGGTTGGGGTCTGAGCAGATTATTTGTTGCAATTGCAAACGTAATAAAATGGTGGTCTGATAGTCCAGGATTATGAGGAAAAACATTAAGATCCACAACATTTATTCCATGGGACAAAACTAGGTCCAGCGTATGACTGTGAGTGAGTGGGTCCAGAGACATGTTGGACAAAACCCACTGAGTCGATGATGGCTCCAAAAGCCTTTTGGAGTGGGTCCTTTTCCATGTGAATATTAAAGTCACCAAAGATTAGAATATTATCTGCAATGACTACAAGGTCTGATAGGAATTCAGGGAACTCAGTGAGAAACGCTGTATATGGCCCAGGAGGCCTGTAAACAGTAGCTATAAAAAGTGATTGAGTAGGCAAGATTTCATGACTAGAAGCTCAAAAGACGAAAACGTCATTTTCTTTTTTGTAAATTGAAATTTGCTATCGTAAATGTTAGCAACACCTCCGCCTTTGCGGGATGCACGGGGGATATGGTCACTAGTGTAGCCAGGAGGTGAGGCCTCATTTAACACAGTAAATTCATCAGGCTTATACCAACATGTTTTAAGCAGACCACCGCAGTGCCTGTGTCCAAAAACACTAAGGTAACCTGCCTAAATGACTACCGATCCGTAGCACACGTCTGTAGCCATGAAGAGCTTTGAAAGGCCGGTCATGGCTCACATCAACACCCTCATCCCGGAAACCATAGACCCACTCCAATTTGCATACCGCACCAACAGATCCACAGATGATGCAATCTCTATTGCACTCCACCCTGCCCTTTCCCATCTGGACACAGGGAACACCTATGTGTGAATGCTATTCAATGACTACAACTCAGCATTCAACATCATAGTACCCTCAACGCTCATCAATAAGCTAAGGACCCTGGGACTAAATGCTTCCCTCTGCAACTGGATCCTGGACTTCCTGACGGGCCATCACCAGGTGGTGAGGGGAGGTTACAAAACCTCCACCACGCTGATCCTCAACACTGGGGCCCCTCAGGGGTGTGTGTTCAGTCCCCTCCTGTATTCTCTGTTCACTCATGATGCATGGCCAGGCACGACTCCAACACCATTATTAAGTTTGCTGATGACACAACAGTGGTTGGCCTGATCACCGACAACGATGAGACAGCCTATAGGGAGGAGGCCAGAGACCTGACCATGTGGTGCAATGACAACAACCTCTCCCTCAACGTGATCAAGACAAAGGAGATGATTGTGGACTCCAGGAACAAGAGGATCGAGCACGCACCCATTCTCATCGATGGGGCTGCAGTGGAGCAGGTTGAGAGCTTCCTAAGTTCCTTGGTGTCCACATCACCAACAAACTAACACGGTCCAAGCACACCACGACAGTCGTGAAGAGGTCACGACAAAACCTATTCCCACTCAGGAAAAGATATCGGTACCGGAGTGCCAAGTCTAGGTCCAAGAGGCTTCTAAACAGTTTCTACCCCCTAGCCCTTCCACTCTGCTGCTATTCTCTGTTATTATCTATGCATTGCCAATTGAGGTAATACATAATTGCCTCAATTACCTCGACACCAGTGCCCCCGCACATTGACACATTGACTCTGTACCGGTACCCCCTGTATATAGCCCCGCTATTGTTATTTACTGCTGCTCTTTAATGATTTGTTATTCTTATCTCACCTTTTGTAATGTCTTTTTTTTAAACGGCATTGTTGGTTAAGGGCTTATAAGTGCGCATTTGATGTAAGGTCTACACCTATTGTATTCGGCACTTGTGAAAAATAACATTTGATTTGATTTGAGCTGTATTTTCTAACAAAGCACTAAGATGGTTTGAATCATGGTTCTAGCTCAGTTGGTAGAGCATGGCGCTTGTAACGCCAGGGTAGTGGGTTCGATCCCCGGGACCACCCATACGTAGAATGTATGCACACATGACTGTAAGTCGCTTTGGATAAAAGCGTCTGCTAAATGGCATATATTATTTATTATATTATTATATTATGTCTACAGCTCAGAAAAGCAGAATGTCCCGATCGGTTATAGGTCTGCTTCTTTTTAGTTTATACATAAGGTCTTGCTGAGGAATGTCCAGACGTCTGCTGACAACACTGTAGTTTATGCGGCAGGAAAAACATGTCTTGTGGTGTTGACACAACATATGGTTTCAAATGTACAATGGCTTGATAACTCATGCTTGACATTGAATATAAAGAAGACCTCTGGTGACATCAAGATGGTGGCCCATACTACAAGTTTCTCCTATAGCCATCGAAATAAACATTTTATTTACCAGTTTTAACGAGTGCCAAGCTGTTGTTGTTGTCTACTAGCCAGCATAAACTAGCTAGCCGGGAAGGGTTCTTCAGGACGGCTGACTGAACTAGCTAGCTGGGGAAGGTTCTTCAGGATGACTGACTGAACTAGCAAGTTAGGAAGGGTTCAGCAGGACAGCTGACTGAACTGACTGAAATCCATTCGTCTCCACTCAACTCTCAGCTATGCGACATACGTCATACATTTGGGAGCCAGGTGGGGAGGTTCTAGCTAGGTGGAAAGGTTCTAGCAAGGTGGGAAGGTTCTAGCCAGGTGGGGAGGTTCTAGCCAGGTGGGGAGGTTCTAGCTAGGTGGGAAGGTTCTAGCCATGTGGGAAGGTTCTAGCCAAGTGTGTCCGTATTGCCTAGCTGGGGAAGGTTCTAGCTAGGTGGGAAGGTTCTAGCCAGGTGTGTCCGAATTGAGTAGCGGGGAAGGTTCTAGCCAGGGGTGTCCGTATTGCCTAGCTGGGGAAGGTTCTAGCCAGGTGTGTCCGTATTGCCTAGCTGGGGAAGGTTCTAGCCAGGGGTGTCCGTATTGCCTAGCTGGGGAAGGTTCTAGCCAGGTGGGAAGGTTCTATCCAGGTGTGTCCGTATTGCCTAGCTGGGGAAGGTTCTAGCCAGGGGTGTCCGTATTGCCAAGCTGGGGAAGGTTCTAGCCAGATGGGAAGGTTCTAGCCAGGTGTGTCCGTATTGCCTAGCTGGGGAAGGTTCTAGCCAGGTGTGTCCGTATTGCCTAGCTGGGGAAGGTTCTAGCCAGGTGGGAAGGTTATAGCCAGGTGTGTCCGTATTGCCTAGCTGGGCAAGGTTCTAGCCAGGTGGGAAGGTTCTAGCCAGGTGTGTCCGTATTGCCTAGCTGGGGAAGGTTCTAGCCAGGGTTGTCCGTATTGCCTAGCTGGGGAAGGTTCTAGCCAGGTGGGAAGGTTCTAGTCAGGTGTGTCCGTATTGCCTAGCTGGGGAAGGTTCTAGCCAGGTGGGAAGGTTATAGCCAGGTGTGAAGGTTCTAGCCAGGTGGGAAGGTTATAGCCAGGTGTGAAGGTTCTAGCCAGGTGTGTCCGTATTGCCTAGCTGGGGAAGGTTCTAGCCAGGTGTGAAGGTTCTAGCCAGGTGTGAAGGTTCTAGCCAGGTGTGAAGGTTCTAGCCAGGTGTGAAGGTTCTAGCCAGGTGTGAAGGTTCTAGCCAGGTGTGAAGGTTCTAGCCAGCTGTGAAGGTTCTAGCCAGGTGTGAAGGTTCTAGCCAGGTGTGTCCGTATTGCCTAGCTGGGGAAGGTTCTAGCCAGGTGTGAAGGTTCTAGCCAGGTGTGAAGGTTCTAGCCAGGTGTGTCCGTATTGCCTAGCTGGGGAAGGTTCTAGCCAGGTGTGAAGGTTCTAGCCAGGTGTGAAGGTTCTAGCCAGGTGTGTCCGTATTGCCTCTCCCTTTTCAATAACAAGTAAAACACGTTGAGATAAAGACTTCACATTTTATGAAATTATATCAGTGAGTAAATTAGCAAACATACACGGTCTAATAATAACTTTTGATTGGCAAAATCATAATTCATTAATATTATTAATGGGACGGCAGGTAGCCTAGTGGTTAGAGTGTTGGGCCAGTAACCAGCAGGTAGCCTAGTGGTTAGAGCTTTGGCCCAGTAACCAGCAGGTAGCCTAGTGGTTAGAGCGTTGGGCCAGTAACCAGCAGGTAGCCTAGTGGTTAGAGTGTTGGGCCAGTAACCAGCAGGTAGCCTAGTGGTTAGAGTGTTGGGCCAGTAACCAGCAGGTAGCCTAGTGGTTAGAGCGTTGGGCCAGTAACCAGCAGGTAGCCTAGTGGTTAGAGTGTTGGGCCAGTAACCAGCAGGTAGCCTAGTGGTTAGAGTGTTGGGCCAGTAACCAGCAGGTAGCCTAGTGGTTAGAGTGTTGGGCCAGTAATCAGCAGGTGGCCTAGTGGTTAGAGTGTTGGGCCAGTAACCAGCAGGTAGCCTAGTGGTTAGAGTGTTGGGCCAGTAACCAGCAGGTAGCCTAGTGGTTAGAGTGTTGGGCCAGTAACCAGCAGGTAGCCTAGTGGTTAGAGCATTGGACTAGTAACCAGCAGGTAGTCTAGTGGTTAGAGTGTTGGGCCAGTAGACAGCAGGTAGTCTAGTGGTTAGAGCGTTGGGCCAGTAACCAACAGGTAGCCTAGTGGTTAGAGTGTTGGGCCAGTAACCAGCAGGTAGCCTAGTGGTTAGAGTGTTGGGCCAGTAACCAGCAGGTAGCCTAGTGGTTAGAGCGTTGGGCCAGTAACCAGTAGGTAGCCTAGTGGTTAGAGTGTTGGGCCAGTAACCAGCAGGTAGCCTAATGGTTAGAGTGTTGGGCCAGTAACCAGCAGGTAGCCTAATGGTTAGAGTGTTGGGCCAGTAACCAGCAGGTAGCCTAGTGGTTAGAGTGTTGGGCCAGTAACCAGCAGGTAGTCTAGTGGTTAGAGTGTTGGGCCAGTAACCAGCAGGTAGCCTAGTGGTTAGAGTGTTGGGCCAGTAACCAGCAGGTAGCCTAGTGGTTAGAGCGTTGGGCCAGTAACCAGCAGGTAGCCTAGTGGTTAGAGCGTTGGGTCCAGTAACCAGCAGGTAGCCTAGTGGTTAGAGCATTGGGCCAGTAACCAGCAGGTAGCCTAGTGGTTAGAGCATTGGACTAGTAACCAGCAGGTAGCCTAGTGGTTAGATAATTGGGCCAGTAACCAGCAGGTAGCCTAGTGGTTAGAGCGTTGGGCCAGTAACCAGCAGGTAGCCTAGTGGTTAGAGCGTTGGGCCAGTAACCAGCAGGTAGCCTAGTGGTTAGAGCGTTGGGTCCAGTAACCAGCAGGTAGCCTAGTGGTTAGAGCATTGGGGCAGTAACCAGCAGGTAGCCTAGTGGTTAGAGCATTGGACTAGTAACCAGCAGGTAGCCTAGTGGTTAGAGAATTGGGCCAGTAACCAGCAGGTAGCCTAGTGGTTAGAGCGTTGGGCCAGTAACCAGCAGGTAGCCTAGTGGTTAGAGCGTTGGACTAGTAACCAGCAGGTAGCCTAGTGGTTAGAGAATTGGGCCAGTAACCAGCAGGTAGCCTAGTGGTTAGAGCGTTGGGCCAGTAACCAGCAGGTAGCCTAGTGGTTAGAGCATTGGGCCAGTAACCAGCAGGTAGCCTAGTGGTTAGAGCGTTGGGCCAGTAACCAGCAGGTAGCCTAGTGGTTAGAGCGTTGGGCCAGTAACCAGCAGGTAGCCTAGTGGTTAGAGCGTTGGGCCAGTAGCCAGCAGGTAGCCTAGTGGTTAGAGCGTTGGGCCAGTAACCAGCAGGTAGCCTAGTGGTTAGAGCGTTGGGCCAGTAACCAGCAGGTAGCCTAGTGGTTAGAGCGTTGGGCCAGTAACCAGCAGGTAGCCTAGTGGTTAGAGCGTTGGGCCAGTAACCAGCAGGTAGCCTAGTGGTTAGAGCGTTGGGTCCAGTAACCAGCAGGTAGCCTAGTGGTTAGAGCATTGGGGCAGTAACCAGCAGGTAGCCTAGTGGTTAGAGCATTGGACTAGTAACCAGCAGGTAGCCTAGTGGTTAGAGAGTTGGGCCAGTAACCAGCAGGTAGCCTAGTGGTTAGAGCGTTGGGCCAGTAACCAGCAGGTAGCCTAGTGGTTAGAGCGTTGGACTAGTAACCAGCAGGTAGCCTAGTGGTTAGAGAATTGGGCCAGAAACCATCAGGTAGCCTAGTGGTTAGAGCGTTGGGCCAGTAACCAGCAGGTAGCCTAGTGGTTAGAGCATTGGGCCAGTAACCAGCAGGTAGCCTAGTGGTTAGAGCGTTGGGCCAGTAACCAGCAGGTAGCCTAGTGGTTAGAGCGTTGGGCCAGTAACCAGCAGGTAGCCTAGTGGTTAGAGCGTTGGGCCAGTAGCCAGCAGGTAGCCTAGTGGTTAGAGCGTTGGGCCAGTAACCAGCAGGTAGCCTAGTGGTTAGAGCCTTGGGTCCAGTAACCAGCAGGTAGCCTAGTCGTTAGAGCGTTGGGTCTAGTAACCAGCAGGTAGCCTAGTGTTTAGAGCATTGGGCAAGTAACCGAAAGGTTGCTAGATCAAATCCCTGAGCTGACATGGTAAAAATGTGCCGTTCTGCCCCTGAACAAGGCAGTTAACCCAATGTTCCTATGCCATCATTGTAAATAAGAATGTGCTCTTTACTGACTTGCCTCTTTAAATAATACAATTATAAATACTTATTTTTACCGAGAGTTTGGCGCCAAACACATCACCAACGTCCCCATCACATTCTGTAAGAATGCCAAAGAGACAAATTGGTCTGTTGGTCATCACATAAATGCTGTATCCAGGTTTTAGGCCTACTAACTCCAACCACCTCGAGTCCCGGGTATTCAGCCAATCAGTGGCCACCGCTAGGTTTTAGGCCACCTCTTCATCAGTATTTATCAGTAGATCATTAGTCGGTTCATTACTGTACTGTTTGTTTATGTGGAGTTTCTTTCACGACTAAAACAATTCTTGGTCGACCGACAGTTGTCTGTTCTTTTAACCAATCGATTGGTCAACATTTTAAAACAGTGTATTTTTCCATATATAGACACACCTTATGTGTTTTAATAAAATCAGCTATATGCTTGTCTGATGCTTTAAGCACACAGTTTATATATATGCTTGTCTGATGCTGTTTGATGAAACTCAGACACAAATGACTCAAGAGGGAGCCAGAGATAAAGATAAACCAGAATAGGATCACTTTAACCTGACCCTAACCTGACCTTAACTTTAACCTGACCCTAACCTGACCTTAACTTTAACCTGACCCTAACCTGACCTTAACTTTAACCTGACCCTAACCTGACCTTAACTTTAACCTGACCCTAACCTGACCTTAACTTTAACCTGACCCTAACCTGACCTTAACTTTAACCTGACCCTAACCTGACCTTAACTTTAACCTGACCCTAACCTGACCTTAACTTTAACCTGACCCTAACCTGACCTTAACTTTAACCTGACCCTAACCTGACCTTAACTTTAACCTGACCCTAACCTGACCTTAACTTTAACCTGACCCTAACCTGACCTTAACTTTAACCTGACCCTAACCTGACCTTAACTTTAACCTGACCCTTCTCCACATCGTTCCTGCTGGTTTTCGCAGATTCTGCTGTTACTCTCCTGAAGTTGCTATTTATCTTACCATTCCTAGCGATCTGCGTGGCAATTATGGTTTTCATATGCACATTTTTGTGGAAAAGTTTCATTTAATATATACATCTTCTCAAAATCATTGTCATGTGGTTAATCAAAATTATATCGAAATCTAAATGAAAATGGCACAAAACTAAAAAAGTAACTTCTATTGCCAACTATGTAAAAATAGTCTACATAAAGCCAAGAAATAAAAACATTGCAGTCTGCAGGTAGAAAATATCCTGTTAAAAATAAATATCCTATAAATCACATTGGCTACACATGGCCTGTCAGCAACGAACTGGAAACAATGTATAAAATATAAACTTGGCTCCTGCCGAATATATACAAAATATTCTGGTCCCTCAGAGTTTCCTGCACCAGCGAGCTCAGGACAGACACAGCTGGAAGCTATTTTGAGCAAAATATAATAAAGGAATAAAACATCTTTGTCGACCAACAGCCTGTCGACCAAACAATCGACCAGTCGACAAATTGGGGTCTGCCCTAATGTGTAGGCCTATGACCTCCATTCATCTGTTTTCTAACCTTCTCTCTTTCTGTGTTTTGATTGGCTGCCTGGTGGCATTGTGTTTCAAAGAACAGATCACTTCAATAGAGGCCCTCTCACATAATAGTTCTCCTTCGCTTCACAGTCTCTTCTCTTTCCTCTCTCCTCTTTCTCCTCTCCACCTCTCCACTCTCCTGTCCTCTCCTATCCATCTCTCTTTTCAGAAAGACATTTGAAGTGAAGCAGTTGAACAAAAGGAGCGAACGGTCAGTACAGTTCTGCTACACAAATGAGCAACGCGGCACAGCATGAAATAATCAGAATAACAATTGCTTCACTCATCACTCTAATGTGAGAGAGAGAGAGAGAGAGAGAGAGAGAGAGAGAGAGAGAGAGAGAGAGAGAGAGAGAGAGAGAGAGAGAGAGAGAGAGAGAGAGAGAGAGAGAGAGAGAGAGAGAGAGAGAGAGAGAGAGAGAGAGAACCAAAGCTCTTCTCATGACAATCTAACCAAAACATCCAAACAAACAGACTTCCTGCATTTACACACCTGTCTCTCACACACACACACACACACACACACACACACACACACACACACACACACACACACACACACACACACACACACACACACACACACACACACACACACACACACACACACACACACACTCTGTTCTTATGAACAAAGTAAACATAGATGGGTTCAGACTGACAAGGCCTTTAAATGGGTTCAGACTGACAAGGCCTTTAAATGGGTTCAGACTGACAAGGCCTTTAAATGGGTTCAGACTGACAAGGCCTTTAAATGGGTTCAGACTGACAAGGCCTTTAAATGGGTTCAGACTGACAAGGCCTTTAAATGGGTTCAGACTGACAAGGCCTTTAAATGGGTTCAGACTGACAAGGCCTTTAAATGGGTTCAGACTGACAAGGCCTTTAAATGGGTTCAGACTGACAAGGCCTTTAAATGGGTTCAGACTGACAAGGCCTTTAAATGGGTTCAGACTGACAAGGCCTTTAAATGGGTTCAGACTGACAAGGCCTTTAAATGGGTTCAGACTGACAAGGCCTTTAAATGGGTTCAGACTGACAAGGCCTTTAAATGGGTTCAGACTGACAAGGCCTTTAAATGGGTTCAGACTGACAAGGCCTTTAAATGGGTTCAGACTGACAAGGCCTTTAAATGGGTTCAGACTGACAAGGCCTTTAAATGGGTTCAGACTGACAAGGCCTTTAAATGGGTTCAGACTGACAAGGCCTTTAAATGGGTTCAGACTGACAAGCCCACTCCCCTGTTCGCTGTAACAAGCAGAGCCTAAAGTAACAGATTCATTACCCTTTACATTTTCGTCGTTTAGCAGACGCTCTTATCCAGAGCGACTTATAGGATAAATGAAGGTTAAATGCCTTGCTGAAGGGCACATCGACAGAATTTTCAACTAGTCATCTCTGGGATTTAAACCAATAATTGTTCAGTAACTGGCCTAACTGTTTTAACCAATAGTCTACCTGCCAATCCTATCTCTGCCTTGCCAGAATGTCTGATCTTATTTTAACCAATAGTCTACCTGCCACTCCTATGTCTGCCTTGCCAGAATGTCTGATCTTGTTTTAACCAATAGTCTACCTGCCACTCCTATCTCTGCCTTGCCAGAATGTCTGATCTTGTTTTAACCAATAGTCTACCTGCCACTCCTATCTCTGCCTTAACAGAATGTCTGATCTGGAAAGTTATTTTATTATTTGGTCTCCCTTGAGGCAACGATTGTTTCGCCGGTTATATGCTAAGGTAACACCCTGTGTTACATTAAATACAGGCTATACACAACAGTATACTGTGCATTGCACCTTATGAAAATATACTTTTCAAAATGCACTATAGCTATCAGTTAAAATGGCCTTCATTCATAGAGCGAGAGAGAGAGAGAAAGATGGAGAGAGAATTATGTTTATTTCATAGAGAGAGAGAGAGAGAGAGAGACAGAGAGACAGAGAGACAGAGAAGGAGAGAGAGAGTGAGAGAGAGACAGAGAGAGATACAGAGAGACAGAGAGAGAGAGAGATGGAGAGAGAGAGAGACAGAGAATGTTTATTTAAGAGAGATAGATGTGGAGAACAGAGTTAGAAAAAGAGGGAGAGAGTTAGAGGAGAACGAGAGAGAGAGAGAGAGAGAGAGAGAGATGTTTGAATGATCTTATATCAGGTGTAATTAAACCTGATGATGAGAAATCAAATTGTATTTTCACGCCGGATACCACTAGCGTAGACCTTACCGTGAAATGCGTACTTACAGTGGCAGCGGAAGTTTTCAACCCCCTTGACATTTTTCCTATTTTGTTTCCTTACAACCTTGAATTAAAATAGATTTTTTGGGGGTTTGTCTAATTTGATTTACACAACGTGCCTACCACTTTGAAGATGCAAATTATTTTTTTATTGTGAAACAAACAAGAAAAAAGACAGAAACAGAAACAGAAAACTTGAGCGTGCATAACTATTCATCCCCCTCCAAAGTCAATACTTCGTTGAGTCACCTTTTGCAGAAATTATAGCTGCAAGTCTCTTGGGGTATGTCTCTATGAGCTTGGCATATCTAGCCACTGGGATTGTTGCCCATTCTTCAAGGCAAAACTGCTCCAGCTCCTTCAAGTTGGATGGGTTCCGCTGGTGTACAGCAATCTTTAAGTCATACCACAGATTCTCAATTGGATTGAGGTCTGGGCTTTACCAGGTCATTCCAAGACATTTAAATGTTTCCCCTTAAACCACTCAAGTTTTGGTTTAGAAGTATGCTTAGTGTCATTGTCCTGCTGGAAGGTGAACCTCTGTCCCAGTCTCAAATCTATGGAAGACTGAAGCAGGTCACCCTCAAGAGTTTCCCTGTATTTAGTGCCATCCATCATTCCTTCAATTCTGACAAGTTTTCCATTCCCTGCCAATGAAAAACATCCCAACAGCATGAAGCTGCCACCACCATGCTTCACTGTGGGGATGGTATTCTCGGGGTGATGAGAGGAGTTGGGTTTGCACTAAACATAGCGTTTCCTTGATGGCCAAAAAGCTCCATTTTAGTCTCCTCTGACCATAGTACATTCTTCCATATATTTGGGGAGTCTCCCACATGCCATTTTTGCGAACACCAAATGCGTTTGCTAATTTTTATCTTTGAGCAATAGCCTTTTTTCTGGCCACTCTTCTGTAAAGCCCATCTATGTGCAGTGTACGGCTTAAAGTGGTCCTATGGACAGATACTCAAATCTCCGCTATGGAGCTTTGCAGTTCCTTCAGGGTTATCTTTGGTCTCTTTGTTGCCTCTCTGATTAATGCCCTCCTTGCATGGTCCATGAGTTTTGGTGTGGTCCTCTCTTGCCAGATTTGTTGTGGTGCCATATTATTAAGAAAAATGTACAATGGATTTAATGGTGCTCCGTGGGATGTTCAAATTTTCAGATATTTTTTTTTAGAACCCAACTCGGATCTCTACTTCTCCACAACTTTACTGCAGTGAGATACAGTATACTGCAGTGAGATACAGTCTACTACAGTGAGATACAGCCTACTACAGTGAGATACAGCCTACTACAGTGAGATACAGCCTACAGTCTACAACAGTTAGATACAGCTTTACGTTTTGATTGGGTTATTTGGCCTAAAAACCTCTCAAAATGAATTCGAAGGAACCAATAAGTCATTTGTTTGTTTCATTTGTATTTAATTCTAATTAAGTCACGATTGGACTCTGGAGCAGTGGAAACATGTTCTCTGGAGTGATGAATCACCCCTCACCACCTGGCAGTCCCACGGACGAATCTGGGTTTGGCGGATGGTCTGGGACTGGTTTTCATGGTTTGGGTCCCTTAGTTCCGCTGAAGGTGAAATCTTAATGCTACAGCATACAAATAAATGATAGGTGATTCTGTGCATCCAACTTTGTGGCAGCAGTTTAGGGAAAACCTTTTCCTGTTTCAGCATGACAACGCCTCAGTGCACAAAGTGAGGTCCACACAGAAACGGTTTGTCGAGATCGGTGTGGAATAACTTGACTGGCCCGCATAGAGCCCTGACTTCAGCCCCATCGAACACCTTTGGGATGAATTGGAATGCCGACAGCGAGCCAGGCCTAATCGCCCAACATCAGTGCCCAACCTCACTAATCTTCTTGTGGCTGAATAGAAGCAAGTCCACACAGCAGTGTTCCAACATCTAGTGGAAATCCTTCCCAGAAGAGTGGAGGCTGTTATAGCAACAATGTTCCAACATCTGGTGGAAATCCTTCCCAGAAGAGTGGAGGCTGTTATAGCAACAATGTTCCAACATCTAGTGGAAATCCTTCCCAGAAGAGTGGAGGCTGTTATAGCAGCAATGTTCCAACATCTAGTGGAAATCCTTCCCAGAAGAGTGGAGGCTGTTATAGCAACAATGTTCCAACATCTAGTGGAAATCCTTCCCAGAAGAGTGGAGGCTGTTATAGCAACAATGTTCCAACATCTAGTGGAAAGCCTTCCCAGAAGAGTGGAGGATGTTACAGCAGCAATGTTCCTACATCTAGTGGAAAGCCTTCCCAGAAGAGTGGAGGATGTTACAGCAGCAATGTTCCTACATCTAGTGGAAAGCCTTCCCAGAAGAGTGGAGGCTGTTATAGTAGCAAAGGGGGGACCAACTCCATAATAATGCCCATGTGTTTGGAATGAGATGTTGAGCATGGTGTCCACATACTTTTGGGCATGTAGTGTATGTATAAAATACATCTGGATTCTGAACATATAATATATGTATTCTCTAGAATAACAAAATGTAAGGATATCCCCGGATACAGACCCTTGTCACCCAGTTCAAGACAACCAGAATATAATGTAGACTATATAATTCTGTTGTGACATAGTGATATTTAGCTCTACCCAGGGAATATAATGTAGGCTCTCTCTATGATGTTACATAGTAATATGTAGCTCTTTTCCCAGGGAATATAATGTAGGGCTCTCTCTATGATGTGGCATAGTAATATGTAGCTCTACCCAGGGAATATAATGTAGGCTCTCTCTATGATGTGACATAGTAATATGTAGCTCTACCCAGGGAATATAATGTAGGCTCTCTCTATGATGTTACACGGTTTTATTTATTTATTTTATTTTTATTTCACCTTTATTTAAACAGGTTGGTCAGTTGAGAACAAGTTCTCATTTACAATTGCGACCTGGCCAAGATAAAGCATAGCAGTGCGACAAAAACAACACAGAGTTACACACTAACAAATGTACTGTCGAATAACACAATAACACTGGAGTGAAAGACGTGCAGATGGTGATGTGCAAGTAGAGATACTGGGGTGCAAAAGAGACAGAGGATAAATAATAATATGGGGATGAGGTAGTTGGGTGGGCTATTTACAGATGGGCTGTGTACAGGTACAGTGATCAGTAAGCTGCTCTGACAGCTGATGCTTAAAGTTAGAGAGGGAGATATAGACTCCAGCTTCAGAGATCTTTGCAATTCGTTCCAGTCATTGGCAGCAGAGAACTGGAAGGAAAGGCGACCAAAGGAAGTGTTGGCTTTGGGGATGACCAGTGAAATATACCTGCTGGAGCGCGTGCTACGGGTGGGTGTTGCTATGGTGACCTTTTAGCTGAGATAAGGTGGGGCTTTACCTAGAAAAGACTTATAGATGACCTGGAGCCAGTGGGTTTGGCGACGGATATGTAGTGAGGGCCAGCCAAAGAGAGCATACAGGTCGCGATTCAGAAGGCTTGGGTTAAGTGCGGAAGACACGTTTCAGTTGAAGGCGTTAAGTTGTACAACTGACTAGGTATCATTAGGTTCCTGTATTGGAATTATATTGAATTCTGCTTATGTCATGCTATACCACAATTGACAGGAAAGTTAAAATGCAGAGACCGTTGAGTGCTTTTGACCAAGAAGTGACAGGTTGGTGTGAAATCACCATGTGGCTCTATCAGCACCATGGACAGTCTACACACTAAAGAAAGGCCGTTGAAAACCTAAGCTGGCTAAGGAAGTCATTTTGCCATTCCACACCCTAGGTTTGTGCTGAAATGATGTCACTGGCTTTCCCTTATTAATATTTAATATGCTCTTCAAGCGGAGCCTGCTGTAGCTCGGCAGCGTCATCGTGGTTTGATTTCTGACATCCATGGAGCCAGTGGCAGATTAGTTAGAGCTAAATAGGCAAGTAACACTAATATATTTTACAGTTAGCTAAGAAGCTAACTGAACACTGTAGTGGTGTGGCGTGAGGCAGAGTTGAGTGAAGCAGCTTTAACTGTATACTTTGATTCCGCTCTTATAACAAATATTACAGGCGGAGGCGTATTCCTTCATTCACGTAGCCTACTAGTTATTCACTTAGCCTACCACGTTATTCCCCTAGCCTACCACGTTATTGAATTAGAATACCACGTTATTCACATAGCCTACCACGTTATTCAATTAGAATACCACGTTATTCAATTAGAATACCACGTTATTCCCTGAGCCTACCACGTTATTCAATTAGCCTACTACGTTATTCAGTTAGAATACCACGCTATTCACTTTGCCTACTAATTATTCACTTAGCCTACTAGTTATTCACTTAGCCTACCACGTTATTCCCCTAGTCTACCACGTTATTAAATTAGAATACCATGTTATTCACTTAGCCTACTGTTAAGAGTAATGAGTGAAGAGGTGTGGAGTCAGGCGCAGAGAGCAAAGGATATGGGAAAAGCAACACGCTTTAATGTCCTGGAAACATAACATGTACAAAAGTGAAACACAAATGAACAGAAATATAAAAGGACAGCGTGAAACCCGAAATGCTAACAAAAATACACTCAAACAAGGAAACAGGAGAACAAGCCCGCACGAAACAGAAGCGGGCTGAACAGACTATATATAACCCTATCCTAACAACCAAACTAGAAACAGGTGCTACCAATTAGACAAAACTAAACGAACACAGAACAACGGATCGGCGATAGCTAGTAGACCGGCGACGACGACCGCCGAGCGCCACCCGAACAAGAAGGGGAGTCACCTTCGGTAATATTCGTGACAGTACCCCCCTCCTGACGCGCAGCTCCCGCAGCGCGCCGACGCCGGCCTCGGGGACGACCCGGAGGCCGAGGCGCTGGGTGATCCGGACGGAGGCGATGGAATTCACTCAACATAGATGGGTCTAGAATATCCCTCACCGGAACCCAGCACCTCTCCTCCGGACCGTACCCCTCCCAGTCAACGAGGTACTGCAAGCCTCTCACCCGGCGTCTCGAGTCCAGAATAGCTCGTATCTTGTACGCCGGGGACCCCTCAATGTCCAGAGGGGGCGGAGGAACCTCCGGTACCTCATTTTCCTGCATGGGACCAGCTACCACCGGCCTGAGAAGAGACACATGAAATGAGGGGTTAATACGATAATACGAAGGAAGTAATAATCGATAACAAACCTCATTTATTCTCCTCATGACTTTAAATGGCCCTATACACTGCGGACCCAGCTTCCGGCAGGGCTTTCGGAGAGGCAGGTTTTGGGTCGAGAGCCAGACCCTGTCCCCAGGTGCAAACACGGGGGCCTCACTGCGGTGACGGTCAGCGCTCTTCTTCTGCCTTATACACGCTTGGCGTAATGACTCTTGGACCGCCCTCCAGGTCTCCTTAGAGCGCTGTACCCACTCCTCCACCGCAGGAGCCTCAGTCTGGCTCTGATGCCACGGTGCCAGGACCGGCTGGTACCCCAACACGCACTCAAATGGTGACATGTTGGTAGAGGAGTAGCTTAGTGAATTCTGGGCTATTTCTGCCCAGGGATTATATCTCGCCCACTCCCCTGGCCGGTCCTGGCAATACGACCGCAGAAACCTACCCACCTCCTGGTTAACTCTCTCCATCTGACCATTACTCTCCGGGTGATACCCTGAGGTCAGGCTGACCGAGACCCCCAGACGTTCCATAAATGCCCTCCAAACACGGGAGATAAATTGGGGGCCCCGATCAGAAACTATATCCTCGGGCACCCCGTAGTGCCGGAAGACATGGGTGAAAAGAGCTTCCGCAGTCTGTAGGGCCGCAGGGACACCGGGCAATGGAATAAGACGGCAGGACATAGAGAACCGATCCACAACAACCAGGATTGTAGTGTTACCCTGAGAGGGGGGGAGGTCAGTAAGAAAATCCACCGAAAGATGGGTCCACGGCCGTTGTGGAACGGGAAGAGGTTGTAATTTACCTCTTGGCAGGTGTCTACATGCACACCGAAGAGGAGGAAACATAGAATCGCACATCCCTCCTCAAAGTGGGCCACCAGTACTTCCTCTCAAGACCTCTCACTGTCCTATAAATACCTGGGTGACCCGACGAGGGTAGACAATGAGCCCATCGAATCAATTGATCACGGACAGCCAGCGGCACGTACCTACGACCCTCCGGACACTGTGGAGGCACAGGTTCCCCCCTTAGCGCCCGCACGATGTCCGCGTCCACATCCCATACTACCGGTGCCACCAGCTTAGCTGCCGGAATGATGGGAGTAGGATCGATGGACCTGTCCTCAGTGTCATAGAGTCTTGACAGTGTGTCAGCCTTAGTGTTGAGGGAACCTGGTCTATACGAGATAGTGAAACGAAATCTGGTGAAAAACATGGCCCACCTTGCCTGACGAGGATTCAGTCTCCTAGCTGATCGGATATACTCCAGGTTACGATGGTCAGTCCAGATAAGGAAAGGGTGCTTAGCCCCCTCAAGCCAGTGTCTCCACACCTTCAGGGCCTTAACCATAGCCAACAACTCCCTATCCCCCACATCATAATTCCGCTCCGCTGGCCCGAGTGTCTTATAAAAAAAGGCACAGGGGCGGAGCTTCGGTGGCACACCCGAACGCTGTGAGAGCACCGCTCCAACCCCAGCCTCGGATGCGTCCACCTCTACTATAAACGCCAAAGAAGGGTCCGGATGTGCCAACACCGGCGCCTTAGTAAACATCGCCTTCAACTTATGAAAAGCTCTGTTCGCCTCTGCTGACCACTGTAAACGCACCGGCCCCCCCGTCAGCAGTGAGGTAATAGGGGCAACTACCTGACCAAAACCCCGGATAAACCTCCGGTAGTAATTGGCAAATCCCAAGAACCACTGCACCTCCTTTACCGTGGTCGGAGTCGGTCAATTACGCACGGCCTTAACGCGGTCACCCTCCATTACCAAACCAGAGCTGGAAATGCGATAACCCAGGAAGGAAACTGATTGTTTGGAAAACTCACATTTCTCCGCCTTCACATACAGGTCTAGCTAGTAGACCGGCAATGACGACCGCCGAGCGCCACCCGAACAAGAACGGGGAGTCACCTTCGGTAATATTCGTGACACCTACCACGTTATTCAATTAGAATACCACGTTATTCACCTAGAATACCATGTTATTCACTTAGCCTACCACGTTATTCACTTAGTCTACCACGTTATTCACTTAGTCTACCACGTTATTCACTTAGTCTACCACGTTATTCACTTAGAATACCACGTTATTCACCTAGTCTACCACGTTATTCACCTAGTCTACCATGTTATTCACTTAGTCTACCACGTTATTCACTTAGTCTACCACGTTATTCACTTAGTCTACCACGTTATTCACTTAGTCTACCACGTTATTCACTTAGAATACCACGTTATTCAATTAGAATACCACGTTATTCAATTAGAATACCACGTTATTCAATTAGAATACCACGTTATTCAATTAGAATACCACGTTATTCAATTAGAATAACACGTTATTCAATTAGTCTACCAGTTATTCAAATAGAATACCACGTTATTCACTTAGTCTACCACATTATTGACCTAGCCTACCAGGTTATTCAAATAGCCTACCACGTTATTCACTTAGTCTACCAGTTATTCACATAGCCTACCACGTTGTTCAATAAGAATACCACATTATTCAAATAGAATACCACATTATTCACAGTCTACCAGTTATTCACATAGCCTACCACGTTGTTCAATTAGAATACCACATTATTCAAATAGAATAACATGTTATTCACTTAGTCTACCATGTTAATCAAATAGAATACCACGTTATTCACTTAGTCTACCACATTATTGACTTAGTCTACCACATTATTGACCTAGCCTACCACGTTATTCAAATAGGCTACCACGTTATTCACATAGCCTACCAGTTATTCACGTAGCCTACCACACTATTCAATTAGAATACCACGTTATTCACCTAGCCTACCACGTTATTCAATTAGAATACCATGTTATTCCCTGAGTCTACCACGTTATTCACTTAGCCTACTACGTTATTCAGTTAGAATACCACGTTATTCAATTAGAATACTACGCTATTCACTTGGCCTACCACGTTATTCACTTGGCCTACCACGTTATTCACTTGGCCTACCACGTTATTCAATTAGAATACCACGTTATTCAATTAGAATACCACGTTATTCAATTAGAATACCACGTTATTCACTTAGCCTACCACGTTATTCAAGTAGTATAACAGAAATGAGCAGCGCTTCCCCCCAGCTCTTAATTTAAACCCAAAGGTGTCATACCGAACCACCCAGTGGCTTTCCATAGCCCCCCTACATAAAAACCTAAACACAGTCCTGATGGGCTCTGTCCATGGTGCTGATACAGCTCAGTGGAGATTCAGATTTCACGCCAACCTGTCACTTAAACATTTTAACATTGTTATAAAGGAACACACAACTAAAACTGAGGAGTTCCTCGTGGAGTCGGGCCTGCAAGCAGAGCTGTTTTTATCCAGACACAAATATCCTGTGCCTTATCTTTTGGTGCACAAGGCGCACAGACACAACTTGGCTACATTGTAACTGTGAAGCATACAGACACAGCTTGGCTACATTGTAACTGTGAAGCATACAGACACAGCTTGGCTACATTGTAACTGTGAAGCATACAGACACAGCTTGGCTACATTATAACCACGAAGCATACAGACACAACTTGGCTACATTGTAACTGTGAAGCATACAGACACAGCTTGGCTACATTATAACCACGAAGCATACAGACACAACTTGGCTACATTGTAACTGTGAAGCATACAGACACAACTTGGCTACATTGTAACTGTGAAGCATACAGACACAGCTTGGCTACATTATAACCACGAAGCATACAGACACAACTTGGCTACATTGTAACTGTGAAGCATACAGACACAGCTTGGCTACATTGTAACTGTGAAGCATACAGACACAGCTTGGCTACATTATAACCACGAAGCATACAGACACAACTTGGCTACATTGTAACTGTGAAGCATACAGACACAGCTTGGCTACATTATAACCACGAAGCATACAGACACAACTTGGCTACATTGTAACTGTGAAGCATACAGACACAGCTTGGCTACATTATAACCACGAAGCATACAGACACAGCTTGGCTACATTATAACCACGAAGCATACAGACACAGCTTGGCTACATTGTAACTGTGAAGCATACAGACACAACTTGGCTACATTGTAACTGTGAAGCATACAGACACAGCTTGGCTACATTATAACCACGAAGCATACAGACACAACTTGGCTACATTGTAACTGTGAAGCATACAGACACAACTTGGATACATTGTAACTGTGAAGCATACAGACACAGCTTGGCTACATTATAACCACGAAGCATACAGACACAACTTGGCTACATTGTAACTGTGAAGCATACAGACACAACTTGGATACATTGTAACTGTGAAGCATACAGACACAGCTTGGCTACATTGTAACTGTGAAGCATACAGACACAACTTGGCTACATTGTAACTGTGAAGCATACAGACACAACTTGGCTACATTGTAACCATGAAGCATACAGACACAACTTGGCTACATTGTAATCGTGAAGGATAAATTAATTTTCTTGTGGTGCACACAGCTCAATTGATATGGACCAACACCCTCGGACAAACACCATAGGACAAACACCCTCAGACAAACACCATCGGACCAACACCATTAGAACAACACCCTCGAAACCAACACCATTAGAACAACACCCTCGAAACCAACACCCTCGGACCAACACCCTCGAAACCAACACCCTCGCACCAACACCCTCTGACCAAACAGCTCGGACCAAAACCCTCGGAACCAACACGATCGAACCAACACCCTCGGAAGCAACACCCAAGAACAAACACCCTCGTACCAACACCCTTCGAACAACACCCTTGAACCAACACACGAGGAACAACAGCCTCAAACCAACACCATCGGACCAACACCATTAGAACAACACCATCGGACCAACACCATTAGAATAACACCATCGGACCAACACCATTAGAACAACACCATCGGACCAACACCATTAGAACAACACCATCGGACCAACACCATTAGAATAACACCATCGGACCAACACCATTAGAACAACACCATCGGACCAACACCATTAGAACAACACCATCGGACCAACACCATTAGAACAACACCATCGGACCAACACCATTAGAATAACACCATCGGACCAACACCATTAGAACAACACCATCGGACCAACACCATTAGAACAACACCATCGGACCAACACCATTAGAATAACACCATCGGACCAACACCATTAGAACAACACCATCGGACCAACACCATTAGAACAACACCATCGGACCAACACCATTAGAACAACACCATCGGACCAACACCATTAGAACAACACCATCGGACCAACACCATTAGAATAACACCATCGGACCAACACCATTAGAACAACACCATCGGACCAACACCATTAGAACAACACCATCGGACCAACACCTGAACCACATCTTGAGGTGACGCTCAGAGGGGGAACCAAATCCAATCTGTTTATTATATATCATATATAAAATAGACATGTCTATTTTTAGCTCAAAACATTGCTAATGACAGAAAATGACAAATTACCATCTGGATCCTAACAATGTCCTGGTAAAAACAAAACAACATGTACCTCTGCACCCCCATTTCGGAAGGGAGCAGCGGCTCAGTTTGCTCATGGCTCCTATGTGTGTGTATACAGCAGACAGTAACCCCAACTACACTACTTCATGTTCACTTCTCCGAACAAATAAAATGACACAGGAGAAATGAAAAACAACCCTTTGGTATATTAAATGGACAGAGCTCACCTTTATGAGAATGAAAATGAGGAAGAAAGAGAGAGGAGAAATATTTGTATGGTTCCAGGGTAGATCCGCCTGAGGTGTCAGATATATACGTCTCTCATCGCTCCAGAGCTGGGACCTGGGGCTATCCCACAATCCTTTGGAGAAGGAGATGAAACTCACAGAGACCTTTGATGTGTGCACATATGAAAAACACATCTCCTTCATTTCACCTCCGTCCTTTACTCTCCACCTCCTCTCCATGAGTTTGCCTTTGTCTTTTTAAATCAAACTAGGCCCATGAACTAAAGAGTAAAATTAAGCGTTTGATTCTGCAAGGGGGACGAGAGAGAGAGAGAGAGAGAGAGAGAGAGAGAGAGAGAGAGAGAGAGAGAGAGACAGAGAGAGAGACAGAGAGAGAGAGACAGAGATAGAGAGAGAGAGACAGAGAGAGAGAGACAGAGAGAGAGACAGAGAGAGAGAGACAGAGATAGAGAGAGAGAGACAGAGAGAGAGAGACAGAGAGAGAGAGAGAGAGATGCCAAGACATGTCCCTGTTGTAACAACCTTAAGTGTATTCTTTCAGAATGGGTTCAGTCCCCTGTTGTAACAACCTTAAGTGTATTCTTTCAGAATGGGTTCAGTCCCCTGTTGTAACAACCTTAAGTGTATTCTGTCAGAATGGGTTCAGTCCCCTGTTGTAACAACCTTAAGTGTATTCTGTCAGAATGGGTTCAGTCCCCTGTTGTAACAACCTTAAGTGTATTCTTTCAGAATGGGTTCAGTCCCCTGTTGTAACAACCTTAAGTGTATTCTGTCAGAATGGGTTCAGTCCCCGGTTGTAACAACCTTAAGTGTATTCTGTCAGAATGGGTTCAGTCCCCGGTTGTAACAACCTTAAGTGTATTCTTTCAGAATGGGTTCAGTCCCCTGTTGTAACAACCTTAAGTGTATTCTGTCAGAATGGGTTCAGTCCCCTGTTGTAACAACCTTAAGTGTATTCTGTCAGAATGGGTTCAGTCCCCTGTTGTAACAACCTTAAGTGTATTCTGTCAGAATGGGTTCAGTCCCCTGTTGTAACAACCTTAAGTGTATTCTGTCAGAATGGGTTCAGTCCCCCGGTTGTAACAACCTTAAGTGTATTCTGTCAGAATGGGTTCAGTCCCCTGTTGTAACAACCTTAAGTGTATTCTGTCAGAATGGGTTCAGTCCCCTGTTGTAACAACCTTAAGTGTATTCTGTCAGAATGGGTTCAGTCCCCTGTTGTAACAACCTTAAGTGTATTCTGTCAGAATGGGTTCAGTCCCCTGTTGTAACAACCTTAAGTGTATTCTGTCAGAATGGGTTCAGTCCCCTGTTGTAACGACCTTAAGTGTATTCTGTCAGAATGGGTTCAGTCCCCTGTTGTAACAACCTTAAGTGTATTCTGTCAGAATGGGTTCAGTCCCCTGTTGTAACAACTAGAAGGGTGTTCAGTCAGAATGGTTTCAGTCCCCTGTTGTAACAACTAGAAGGCTATTCAGTCAGAATGGTTTCAGTCCCCTGTTGTAACAACTAGAAGGGTGTTCAGTCAGAGGGAAAGGGTTCCGTCTATGGAGAGAATGAATTAAGTAGCCAGTGTATTGAGTATGCTATACACGCAGTGCACACACACACATCCACACACAGTGAAATATTTATAGAATTCTGTGCCTCTTCCATTTTGACCCATGAGAGATTGACATGCATATTATTGTTAGCTCTCTGTGTACATCCAAGGTCCAGCCATGCTGCCCTGTTCTGAGCCAAATTACATTTTCCTAAGTCCGTCTTTGTGGCACCTAACCACACTACTGAACAGTAGTCCAGGTACGACAAAAAAAAAATGACGTTGCGTTTTGGAAAGTTGTTTTTTCCTGGATCAGACGGGCTTCATAAATGGACATTTTGGGTATACATGGGCGGATTTCATCGAAAAAAAGACCCAATTGTGATGTCTATGGGACATATTGGAGTGCCAACAAAGAAGCTCTCAAAGGTAATGAATGTTTTATATTTTATTTCTGCATTTTGTGTAGCGCCGGCTACGCCAATTCTTTTGTTTACGTCCCCTTCAGGTATTTCGGGGGGTTGCATGCTATCAGATAATAGCTTCTCATGCTTTTGCCAAAAAGCATTAAAAAAATCTGACATGTTGGCTAGATTCACAACGAGTGTAGCTTTAATTGAGTACCCTGCATGTGTGTTTTAATGAAAGTTTGAGTTTTAGCGAGTACTATTAGCATTTGGCGTTGTGCATTTGTAAGTCGCTCTGGATAAGAGCGTCTGCTAAATGACTTAAATGTAAATGTAAATTTGCATTTCCTGTAGGCTAAGTGAGACGCTAGCGTCTCACCTTGCTCTAAGAGTTTTTAAGAAGGTAGAAACTAGGGCCTGTAGGACCTGCCTTGTTGATAGTGTTGTTAAGAAGGTAGAAACTAGCGCTTTATTATGGACAGACTTCTCCCCATCTTAGCTACTGTTGTATCAATATGTTTTGACCATGACAGTTTACAATCAAGGGCTACTCCAAGCAGTTTAGTCACCTCAACTTACTAATTTTTCACATTATTTATTATAAAATGTAATTGAGGTTTAGGTTTAGTTAATGATTTGTCCCAAATACAATGATTCTAGTTTTAGAATGAGTTAGGACTAACTTATTCCTTGCCACCCACTCTGAAACTAACTGTAGCTCTTTGTTAAGTGTTGCAGTCATTTCAGTCACTGTAGTAGCTGACATGTATAGTGTTGAGTCATCCGCATACATAGACACTCTGGCTTTACTCAAAGTAAGGGGCCTGAAAAAAATCAAGGAGCCTAAACAGCTACCCTGGGGAATTCCTGATTCTACCTGGATTTTATTTGAGAGGCTTCCATTAAAGAACACCCTCTGTGTTCTGTTAGACAAGTAACTCTTTATCCACATTATAGCAGGGGGTGTAAAGCCATAAGGATCGTCCCTTTTTAACAACTGTTTGTATTTCCTATATTCCAATCATCTTTGATGTCTGTAAAGGACAACCTGCAGAATGTAGCTAAGGAAACAGAGACAGTAAGTTATTGACCACTATAGATAAACATACCCCTGTCTGTCTGTCTCTCTGCCTGTCTGTCTGTCTGCCTGTCTCTCTGCCTGCCTGCCTGAGTGAAAGGGAGAGAGAGAGAAAGAGAAACAGGATAGATAGGGGGTGGAGAGAGTTGATGGATGAGGAGCCAGGAGAGAGAGGGAGTGGAGAGAGTTGATGGAGGAGGACTCTGGAGAGAGATTGAGTGGAAACAGTTGATGGAAGGGGAGACAGGAGAGAGATTGAGTGGAAAGAGTTGATGGAAGGGGAGACAGGAGAGAGAGGGAGTGGAGAGAGTTGATGGAGGAGGACCCTGGAGAGAGATTGAGTGGAGAGAGTTGATGGAAGGGGAGCCAAGAGAGAGATTGAGTGGAAAGAGTTGATGTAGGAGGACCCACAAATCACACAAATCATTGACCAGATGGGCCACTGGCTGCTCTAAACACCTGATATGAAGACATCCGTCATGCTGTAACACGGCAGTTGGGTCTGCAGCTGTGGTCTCCCTGCTCTGTGTGTGTGTGTGTGTGTGTGTGTGTGTGTGTGTGTGTGTGTGTGTGTGTGTGTGTGTGTGTGTGTGTGTGTGTGTGTGTGTGTGTGTGTGTGTGTGTGTGTGTGTGTGTGTGTGTGTGTGTGTGTGTGTGTGTGTGTGTGTGTGTGTGTGTGTGGCTCTGTGTGCTCAGCCTGACTGCATCCCTGATGGACTGGAGCCAGGCTAGACTACAGCCAGGGAGACAGAGAGGGATAAGACAGGGAGAGAGAGAGAAGGATGGAGGGATGTGAAGAGGCTGCTGAGGCTCCACTCAATCCCTTTGATAGGATTAGCAAGCAGTCCTCTACTGGGGTGGTGACGGGGGTGATGGTGGTGGGGGCATCTCAATCTGTCACCACATCACCTGCATACCAATGATGGCACAACCAGGCTGCCAAAACAAGGCCATGCCTGCGCCCGTAATGGCACCACCCTATTTCCTAAAGGTGCATTACTGTTGACCAGAGACCTATAGGGAATAGGGTGCACTACTGTTGACCAGAGACCTATAGGGAATAGGGTGCACTACTGTTGACCAGAGACCTATAGGGAATAGGGTGCACTACTGTTGACCAGAGACCTATAGGGAATAGGGTGCACTACTGTTGACCAGAGACCTATAGGGAATAGGGTGCACTACTGTTGACCAGAGACCTATAGGGAATAGGGTGCACTACTGTTGACCAGAGACCTATAGGGAATAGGGTGCACTACTGTTGACCAGAGACCTATAGGGAATAGGGTGCACTACTGTTGACCAGAGACCTATAGGGAATAGGGTGCACAACTGTTGACCAGAGACCTATAGGGAATAGGGTGCACTACTGTTGACCAGAGACCTATAGGGAATAGGGTGCACTACTGTTGACCAGAGACCTATAGGGAATAGGGTGCACTACTGTTGACCAGAGACCTATAGGGAATAGGGTGCACTACTGTTGACCAGAGACCTATAGGGAATAGGGTGCACTACTGTTGACCAGAGACCTATAGAGAATAGGGTGCATTACTGTTGACCAGAGACCTATAGAGCATAGGGTGCACTACTGTTGGCCAGAGACCTATAGGGAATAGGGTGCACTACTGTTGACCAGAGACCTATAGGGAATAGGGTGCACTACTGTTGACCAGAGACCTATAGGGAATAGGGTGCACTACTGTTGACCAGAGACCTATAGGGAATAGGGTGCACTACTGTTGACCAGAGACCTATAGGGAATAGGGTGCACTACTGTTGACCAGAGACCTATAGGGAATAGGGTGCACTACTGTTGACCAGAGACCTATAGAGAATAGGGTGCATTACTGTTGACCAGAGACCTATAGAGCATAGGGTGCACTACTGTTGACCAGAGACCTATAGGGAATAGGGTGCACTACTGTTGACCAGAGACCTATAGGGAATAGGGTGCACTACTGTTGACCAGAGACCTATAGGGAATAGGGTGCACTACTGTTGACCAGAGACCTATAGGGAATAGGGTGCACTACTGTTGACCAGAGACCTATAGAGAATAGGGTGCATTACTGTTGACCAGAGACTTATAGGGAATAGGGTGCACTACTGTTGGCCAGAGACCTATAGGGAATAGGGTGCACTACTGTTGACCAGAGACCTATAGGGAATAGGGTGCACTACTGTCATGTTTTGTCTTATATTGTCTTGTCATTATGCTTTCCCTTCTGTTCGTTTCCCCCTGCTGGTCTTATTAGGTTCGTTCCCTTTTTCTATCCCTCTCTCTCCCCCTCCCTCTCTCTCCTCTCTCTATCGTTCCATTCCTGCTCCCAGCTGTTCCTCATTCTCCTACTCACTCATTTAGTCTTTTCACACCTGTCCCCTATCTTGTCCTCTGATTAGAGTCCCTATTTCTCCCCTTGTTTTCCGTTTCTGTCCTGCCGGATCCTTGTATGATGTTCGCTGTGCTGTGTCATTGTCTCGCCCTGTCGTGTCTTGTCTCCTTCAGATGCTGCGTGTAGCAGGTGCCTTAGTCTGCTACGGTCGGTGCCTTCCCGAGGCAACCTGCAGTCAATGCTCGAGTCTCCAGTCTGTCCTCGTCACTACGAGTGGAATTAAGTTTTTTCATGTTTTGTTTTCGTCTTGAGTTTTACTGGAATAAAGACTCTGTTTTCGCTATGTCGCTTTTGGGTCCTCATTCACCTGCATAACAACTACTGTTGACCAGAGACCTATAGGGAATAGGGTGCACTACTGTTGACCAGAGACCTATAGGGAATAGGGTGCACTACTGTTGACCAGAGACCTATAGGGAATAGGGTGCACTACTGTTGACCAGAGACCTATAGGGAATAGGGTGCACTACTGTTGACCAGAGACCTATAGGGAATAGGCAGCATTTTCAAGTTTGGATGTGAAACGTGCCCAGAGTAAACTGCCTGCTCCTCAGTCCCAGTTGCTAATACATGCATACTATTAGTAGATTTGGATAGAAAACACTGACGTTTCTAAAACTGTTTGAATGATGTCTGTGGTATAACAGAACTCATATGGCAGGCGAAAACCTGAGTAAAATCCAACCAGGAAGTGGGAAATCGGAGGTTTGTAGTTTTTCAAAGCTTGGCCTATTGAAAACACAGTATCTATGGGGTCAAATTGCACTTCCTAAGGCTTCCACTAGATGTCAACCATCTTTAGAAACGTGTTTGAGGCTTCTACTGTAAAGGAGGGGCTCCTGAGGGGAGGGCTCTTTGAGTCAGTGGGCTGGCAGGGTGCCACAAACTCGTGACGCTCATTCACGTGAGAGGGAGGTCTCGTTCCAATTTTTTTCCACAGACAAAGGAATTCTCCGGTTGGAATATTATTGAAGATGTATGTTAAAAACATCCTAAAGATTGATTCTATACTTCGTTTGACATGTTTCTACGGACTGTAATGGAACTTTTGGACTGTGTCTGGACCTAGTGCTCGCACCTCATGAAGATGGATTGCGGGGCTGAATACGCTAACAACAAGGAAGAATTTGGACATAAATTATTAACTTTATCAAGCAAATCAAACATTTATTGTGGAACTGGGATTCCTGGGAGTGCATTCTGATGAAGATCATCAAAGGTAAGTGAATATTTATAATGCTATTTCTGACAAATGTTGACTCCAACATGGCGGATATTTCTTTGGTTGGTTTGGTCTCTGAGCGCCGTACTCAGATTATTGCATTGTGTGCTTTTTCCGTAAAGGACGCCAAATACAAAACAACAGAAATCTCATAATTCAAATTCCTCAAACATACATGTATCTTATGCCATTTTAAATGTAGTTTTGTTGTTAATCCCACCACAGTGGGATTAGGAGGAATAGAGATTTCAAATAGGCGTTACGACGAAAGCACCACAAACGATTATGTTAGGTCAGAGCCAAGTCACAGAAAAACACAGCCATTTTTCCAGCCAAAGAAAAGCACAAATAAGAGATACAATTAATCAATTAATGACCAAATATTTATTTTCCACCATAATTTGCAAATACATTCATTAAAAATCCTACAATGTGATTTTCTGGATTTTTTTTCTCATTTTGTCTGTCATAGTTGAAGTGTACCTATGATGAAAATTACAGGCCTCTCTCATCTTTTTAAGTGGGAGAACTTGCACAAATGGTGGCTGACTAAATACTTTTTTGCCCCACTGTACATGTATTGTGTAACATGATGTCCTATGAGTGCCATCTGATGAAGATCATCAAAGGTTCGTGATTAATTTTATCTATATTTCTGCTTTATGTGACTCCTATCTTCGGCTGGAAAAATGGCTGTGTGTGTTTTTGTGACTTTGCTCTGACCTAACATAATCATAGGTTGTGCGTCGCTGTAAAGCCTTTTTGAAATCGGACACAATTATTTTTGAATTTCGCGCACTGCCTTTTCAGTGGAATGTTGTCGAGGGGTGCCGCTAGCGGAACCCCTCGCCATAAGAAGGTTTAAAACAGTATAAATAAAGTTCCATGATGGTGGTGACTGGCCATTACTGCTTATCACTAATTAACCATCAGTTATTCACTTTATTAAAATAGTTCAGTTGTTGTGTATATTACACTTGTTTTATTTGATGACTTTATTATTTCGTTCCAAGTCATTATCTCATCTCTATAGAGGTGCTGTCTGAAATAAATCACTATTTTAGTAGTTCTTCAAAGTAAATAAGGAATCATTTTATGACTGCTGAATGCCATATGAGTTCTGTTATAGTCACAGACATCATTCAAACAGTATTGGACACTTCAGTGTTTTCTAGCCAGATCTACTAATAATATTCTCTATTCCTCCTCTCTATTCCTCCTCTCTATTCCTCCTCTCTATTCCTCCTCTCCATCCCTCCTCTCTATCCCTCCTCTCTATTCCTCCTCTCCATCCCTCCTCTCTATTCCTCCTCTCCATCCCTCCTCTCTATTCCTCCTCTCCATCCCTCCTCTCTATTCCTCCTCTCCATCCCTCCTCTCTATTCCTCCTCTCCATCCCTCCTCTCCATTCCTCCTCTCTATCCCTCCTCTCCATCCCTCCTCTCTATTCCTCCTCTCCATCCCTCCTCTCTATTCCTCCTCTCCATCCCTCCTCTCCATTCCTCCTCTCCATTCCTCCTCTCCATCACTCCTCTCCATCACTCCTCTCCATCACTCCTCTCCATCACTCCTCTCCATCACTCCTCTCTATTCCTCCTCTCTATTCCTCCTCTCCATCCCTCCTCTCCATCCCTCCTCTCTATCCCTCCTCTCCATCCCTCCTCTCTATTCCTCCTCTCCATCCCTCCTCTCTATTCCTCCTCTCTATTCCTCCTCTCTATTCCTCCTCTCCATCCCTCCTCTCTATTCCTCCTCTCCATCCCTCCTCTCTATTCCTCCTCTCCATCCCTCCTCTCTATTCCTCCTCTCTATTCCTCCTCTCCATCCCTCCTCTCTATTCCTCCTCTCCATCCCTCCTCTCCATCCCTCCTCTCCATCCCTCCTCTCTATTCCTCCTCTCCATCCCTCCTCTCTATTCCTCCTCTCTATTCCTCCTCTCCACCCCTCCCCTCTATTCCTCCTCTCCATCCCTCCCCTCTATTCCTCCTCTCCATCCCTCCCCTCTATTCCTCCTCTCCATCCCTCCCCTCTATTCCTCCTCTCCATCCCTCCCCTCTATTCCTCCTCTCCATCCCTCCCCTCTATTCCTCCTCTCCATCACTCCTCTTTATTCCTCCTCTCCATCCCTCTCTATTATTCCTCCTCTCCATCCCTCTCTATTATTCCTCCTCTCTATCCCTCTCTATTTCTCCTCTCCATCCCTCCTCTCCACCCCTCCTCTCTATTCCTCCTCTCTATTCCTCCTCTCTATTCCTCCTCTCTATTATTCCTCTCCATCCCTCTCCATCCCTCTCCATCCCTCCTCTCCATCCCTCCCCTCTATTCCTCCTCTATTCCTCCTCTCTATCCCTCTAGATTCCTCCTCTCCATCCCTCCTCTCCATTCCTCCTCTCCATCACTCCTCTCCATCACTCCTCTCCATCACTCCTCTCCATCACTCCTCTCCATCACTCCTCTCTATTCCTCCTCTCCATCCCTCCTCTCCATCCCTCCTCTCTATTCCTCCTCTCCATCCCTCCTCTCTATTCCTCCTCTCCATCCCTCCTCTCTATTCCTCCTCTCCATCCCTCCTCTCTATTCCTCCTCTCCATCCCTCCTCTCTATTCCTCCTCTCTATCCCTCCTCTCCATCCCTCCTCTCTATTCCTCCTCTCCATCCCTCCTCTCTATTCCTCCTCTCCATCCCTCCTCTCTATTCCTCCTCTCTATTCCTCCTCTCCATCCCTCCTCTCTATTCCTCCTCTCCATCCCTCCTCTCCATCCCTCCTCTCCATCCCTCCTCTCCATCCCTCCTCTCTATTCCTCCTCTCTATTCCTCCTCTCCATCCCTCCCCTCTATTCCTCCTCTCCATCCCTCCCCTCTATTCCTCCTCTCCATCCCTCCCCTCTATTCCTCCTCTCCATCCCTCCCCTCTATCCCTCCCCTCTATTCCTCCTCTCCATCCCTCCCCTCTATTCCTCCTCTCCATCACTCCTCTTTATTCCTCCTCTCCATCCCTCTCTATTATTCCTCCTCTCCATCCCTCTCTTTATTCCTCCTCTCTATCCCTCTCTATTTCTCCTCTCTATTTCTCCTCTCTATTTCTCCTCTCCATCCCTCCTCTCCACCCCTCCTCTCTATTCCTCCTCTCTATTCCTCCTCTCTATTCCTCCTCTCTATTCCTCCTCTCTATTATTCCTCTCCATCCCTCTCCATCCCTCTCCATCCCTCCTCTCCATCCCTCCCCTCTATTCCTCCTCTATCCTCCTCTCTATCCCTCTAGATTCCTCCTCTCCATCCCGCCTCTCTATCCCTCCTCTCCATCCCTCCTCTATATCCCTCCTCTATATCCCTCCTCTATATCCCTCCTCTATATCCCTCCTCTATATCCCTCCTCTATATCCCTCCTCTATATCCCTCCTCTATATCCCTCCTCTATATCCCTCCTCTATATCCCTCCTCTATATCCCTCCTCTATATCCCTCCTCTCCATCCCTCCTCTCCATCCCTCCTCTCTATCCCTCCTCCATCCCTCCTCTCCATCCCTCCTCTCCATCCCTCCTCTCCATCCCTCCTCTCCATCCCTCCTCTCTATCCCTCCTCTCTATCCCTCCTCTCTATCCCTCCTCTCTATCCCTCCTCTCTATCCCTCCTCTCTATTCCTCCTCTAGAGAGAGAGAGGGGGGGGGGGTCAGAGTGGTTCGCTCCATACAGTGAACACAAAGTGTCACTGCAGTCAATAGGTAGTTGTCAACACTGGCCGTTTACCAACAGCACTGTGAAGGCTGGCACTGCTATATATATACACACGTTCTCTCCCACACGGCTGTGGGGTTGATCACTGTTAAAGGGTTAAAGGGTGAGTGGAGCTGTCAGACATTTTATTATTCTGAGGAGGTCTGAGAGGAAATGTAATCGTCGGGAATCCAAAAGTGAAGTATTTGGAAAGTGCTTTATGCTAATAATGCTCTCAGTTAAGGGAATATCGTCTTGTCCCTCTCCACAAAAAGGCATTTGTGAAAAATATTATCATAAATCACTGGAGGGGACCAAGAGAGGGAGAGCGTGAAAAATGATTGGGGAGGTCGGGATGAAGAGCTGGTCACCCAATAAAGGTCATGTGAACATACCTAGGCATCTGTTAATGTACGCAACATGGCATATCCTAACCCTAACCCCTAACCTAACCCTAACCCCTAAACCTAACCCTAACCCTAAACCTAACCCTAACCCTAACCCTAACCCAACCATCTGTTAATGTACACAACATGCACATCCAAGCCTGGACATAACAGGCATAAGGACATGTGGGAGAAACCCATCCCCCTCTCTCCCATGTCTTCCCTTCCTCTACAAGAAGAGGCATAAGGACATGTGGGAGAAACCCATCTCCCTCTCTCCCATGTCTTCCCTTCCTCTACAAGAAGAGGCATAAGGACATGTGGGAGAAACCCATCCCCCTCTCTCCCATGTCTTCCCTTCCTCTACAAGAAGAGGCATAAGGACATGTGGGAGAAACCCATCTCCCTCTCTCCCATGTCTTCCCTTCCTCTACAAGAAGAGGCATAAGGACATGTGGGAGAAACCCATCCCCCTCTTTCCCATGTCTTCCCTTCCTCTACAAGAAGAGGCATAAGGACATGACTTGTTTCACTTCAAGACCGAAACATTTAAACGGTTAACTCAACACAGACCTGGAGTCTGGACTTGTTTCACTTCAAGACCAAAACATTTAAATGATTAACTCAACACAGACCTGGAGTCAGTCAAAACAGGTGTTTATCTTATTTCCTCATGTAATTGTATTGTTGTTATTATTATTCACTTCAAGTTGAGGCCGTTCTCAGTTGTTATGGAAACGCTAAGAGACCAGGGCTGTAGTTGTTACGGAACCACTAAGAGACCAGGGCTGTAGTTGTTAAGGAACCGCTAAGAGACCAGGGCTGTAGTTGCTATGGAACCGCTAAGAGACCAGGGCTGTAGTTGCTATGGAACCGCTAAGAGACCAGGGCTGTAGTTGTTATGGAACCGCTAAGACAGACCAGGGCTGTAGTTGTTATGGAACCGCTAAGACAGACCAGGGCTGTAGTTGTTATGGAACCGCTAAGACAGACCAGGGCTGTAGTTGTTATGGAACCGCTAAGACAGACCTGGGCTGTAGTTGTTATGGAACCGCTAAGACAGACCTGGGCTGTAGTTGCTATGGAACCGCTAAGACAGACCAGGGCTGTAGTTGCTATGGAACCGCTAAGACAGACCAGGGTCGTAGTTGTTACGGAACCGCTAAGACAGACCAGGGTCGTAGTTGTTACGGAACCGCTAAGACAGACCAGGGCTGTAGTTGTTATGGAACCGCTAAGACAGACCAGGGCTGTAGTTGCTATGGAACCGCTAAGAGACGAGGGCTCTACATTTAAAGGGATAGTTCACCTAATTTACAAAATGACACATTTGTTTCCTTACCTTGTAAGCAGTCTGAGGACAAGCTAAGACTTGTATTACTCATTCATATTCATGTTTACCTGGCCACTTTTCCAAATATTTCTCTAGCTTGTCCAGACTGCTTACAGGGTAAATTCACCAATATATCAAGTTGTATTTTGGGTGAACTTTCCCCATTAATGTTGTTGCTAGGGAAGCAGAGCTGTTCTAGTTGTCATAGCGATGAGGCAGTGGGGGAAGTGAGGGAGAGGCTAATCAATCTGATTTAATTAAGAGCAGCCACTCAGTTGAAATGAGCAGAATATAATTAATAAGCGCAATACAGTTCTGCATTTTAGACTCCTGTAATTACACCAGTTCAATGCCCCTCACAGTCTGACCTTTTAAAAATGTATCAAATGTATTTTTCTTTTGTCCTGAATCATATATTGAGAGGAAACACACAATTATACTTGTTTTCTTTACACTTTAATAAACTAAGAACATTTATTTGAATGTGTCTAAGCTACAGTACTAAACATCACATTGAGCAGATAAGCTTTCATTATATACTGAACAACAACATAAACACACCATGTAAAGTGCTGGTCCAATGTGTCATGAGCTGAAATAAAAAATTCCAGAAATGATCCATACTCATAAAAATGTATTTATCGCATATTTTGTGCTCAGATTTGTTTCCATCCCTGTTAGTGAGTATTTATGTCTGTAATGAAGCCCTTTTGCAGGAAAAAAATCATTATTATTGGTGAGGCGTCGCATACTAGATAGGACCTGGCTCCCCAGTAGTTAGGACCTGGCTCCCCGGAAGTTAGGACCTGGCTCCCCGGTAGATAGGACCTGGCTCCCCGGAAGTTAGGACCTGGCTCCCCGGTAGGTAGGACCTGGCTCCCCGGTAGGTAGGACCTGGCTCCCCGGAAGTTAGGACCTGGCTCCCCGGAAGTTAGGACCTGGCTCCCCGGAAGTTAGGACCTGGCTCCCCGGAAGTTAGGACCTGGCTCCCCGGAAGTTAGGACCTGGCTCCCCGGAAGTTAGGACCTGGCTCCCCGGAAGTTAGGACCTGGCTCCCCGGTAGATAGGACCTGGCTCCCCGGTAGATAAGACCTGGCTCCCCGGTAGATAGGACCTGGCTCCCCGGTAGATAGGACCTGGCTCCCCGGTAGATAGGACCTGGCTCCCCGGTAGATAGGACCTGGCTCCCCGGTAGATAGGACCTGGCTCCCCGGTAGATAGGACCTGGCTCCCCGGTAGATAGGACCTGGCTCCCCAGTAGATAGGACCTGGCTCCCCAGTAGATAGGACCTGGCTCCCCAGTAGATAGGACCGACTCCCCATTAGGTAGGGTCTGACGCCCCATTAGGTAGGGTCTGACGCCCCAGTAGGTAGGTCTTGCTCCCAGTAGGTAGGTCTTGCTCCCAGTAGGTAGGTCTTGCTCCCAGTAGGTAGGTCTTGCTCCCAGTAGGTAGGTCGTGCTCCCAGTAGGTAGGTCGTGCTCCCAGTAGGAAGGTCTGGCTCCCGGTAGGAAGGTCTGGCTCCCCAGTAGGAAGGTCTGGCTCCCAGTAGGAAAGTCTGGCTCCCAGTAGGAAGGTCTGGCTCCCAGTAGGAAGGTCTGGCTCCCAGTAGGAAGGTCTGGCTCCCAGTAGGAAGGTCTTGCTCCCAGTAGGAAGGTCTTGCTCCCAGTAGGAAGGTCTGGCTCCCAGTAGGAAGGTCTGGCTCCCAGTAGGAAGGTCTGGCTCCCAGTAGGAAGGTCTGGCTCCCAGAAGGAAGGTCTGGCTCCCAGTAGGAAGGTCTGGCTCCCAGTAGGAAGGTCTTGCTCCCAGTACGAAGGTCTGGCTCCCAGTAGTAAGGTCTGGCTCCCAGTAGTAAGGTCTGGCTCCCAGTAGGAAGGTCTGGCTCCCAGTAGGAAGGTCTTGCTCCCAGTAGGAAGGTCTGGCTCCCAGTAGGAAGGTCTGGCTCCCCAGTAGGAAGGTCTGGCTCCCCAGTAGGAAGGTCTGGCTCCCAGTAGGAAGGTCTGGCTCCCAGTAGGAAGGTCTGGCTCCCAGTAGGAAGGTCTTGCTCCCAGTAGGAAGGTCTGGCTCCCAGTAGGAAGGTTTGGCTCCCAGTACGAAGGTCTGGCTCCCAGTAGGAAGGTCTGGCTCCCAGTAGGAAGGTCTGGCTCCCAGTAGGTAGGTCTTGCTCCCAGTAGGTAGGTCTTGTTCCCAGTAGGTAGGTCTTGCTCCCTGTAGGAAGGTCTGGCTCCCAGTAGGAAGGTCTGGCTCCCAGTAGGAAGGTATTGCTCCCAGTAGGAAGGTATTGCTCCCAGTAGGAAGGTATTGCTCCCAGTAGGTAGGTCTTGCTCCCAGTAGGAAGGTCTTGCTCCCAGTAGGAAGGTCTTGCTCCCAGTAGGAAGGTCTTGCTCCCAGTAGGAAGGACTTGCTCCCAGTAGGAAGGTCTTGCTCCCAGTAGGTAGGTCTTGCTCCCAGTAGGAAGGTCTGGCTCCCCAGTAGGAAGGTCTGGCTCCCAGTAGGAAGGTCTGGCTCCCAGTAGGAAGGTCTGGCTCCCAGTAGGAAGGTCTGGCTCCCAGTAGGAAGGTCTGGTTCCCAGTAGGAAGGTCTGGCTCCCAGTAGGAAGGTCTGGCTCCCAGTAGGAAGGTCTGGTTCCCAGTAGGAAGGTCTGGCTCCCCGTAGGAAGGTCTTGCTCCCCAGTAGGAAGGTCTTGCTCCCAGTAGGAAGGTCTTGCTCCCAGTAGGAAGGTCTTGCTCCCAGTAGGAAGGTCTGGCTCCCAGTAGGAAGGTCTGGCTCCCAGTAGGAAGGTCTGGCTCCCAGTAGGAAGGTCTGGCTCCCAGTAGGAAGGTCTTGCTCCCAGTAGGTAGGTCTTGCTCCCAGTAGGTAGGTCTGGCTCCCAGTAGGTAGGTCTGGCTCCCAGTAGGAAGGTCTGGCTCCCAGTAGGAAGGTCTGGCTCCCAGTAGGAAGGTCTGGCTCCCAGTAGGAAGGTCTTGCTCCCAGTAGGAAGGTCTTGCTCCCAGTAGGTAGGTCTTGCTCTCAGTAGGTAGGTCTGGCTCCCAGTAGGAAGGTCTGGCTCCCAGTAGGAAGGTCTGGCTCCCAGTAGGAAGGTCTGGCTCCCAGTAGGTAGGTCTGGCTCCCAGTAGGTAGGTCTGGCTCCCAGTAGGAAGGTCTTGCTCCCAGTAGGTAGGTCTGGCTCCCAGTAGGAAGGTCTGGCTCCCAGTAGGAAGGTCTGGCTCCCAGTAGGAAGGTCTGGCTCCCAGTAGGTAGGTCTGGCTCCCAGTAGGAATGTCTTGCTCCCAGTAGGTAGGTCTTGCTCTCAGTAGGTAGGTCTTGCTCTCAGTAGGTAGGTCTGGCTCCCAGTAGGAAGGTCTGGCTCCCAGTAGGAAGGTCTGGCTCCCAGTAGGAAGGTCTGGCTCCCAGTAGGAAGGTCTGGCTCCCAGTAGGAAGGTCTGACTCCCCAGTAGGAAGGTCTTGCTCCCAGTAGGAAGGTCTTGCTCCTAGTAGGAAGGTCTTGCTCCCAGTAGGAAGGTCTTGCTCCCAGTAGGAAGGTCTGGCTCCCAGTAGGAAGGTCTGGCTCCCAGTAGGAAGGTCTGGCTCCCAGTAGGAAGGTCTGGCTCCCAGTAGGAAGGTCTTGCTCCCAGTAGGAAGGTCTGGCTCCCAGTAGGAAGGTCTTGCTCCCCTCTGCCCTCCCAGACACGCCCATGTCTGCGCTCCTGCCCATAGATTAGGGCCTAATTTATTTATTTCAATTGACTGATTTCCTTTTTTGAACTGTAACTCAGTCAAATCTGTCAGCTGTGCATTTCTCCTTCCATATCTAGCGTCCGTGTGGAACTTGTATTCTAAGCAGATATTGCACTGTAAATCATTGTGCAGATAGGACACATCTGTCATCACACAGGAGCCAAGATGGGGTTTATAGGTCTCTGTTTTAGGAATCTGGAGTGGAATCCCAAAATGTACTCTGTTCCTTCCGTACTGCACCACCAGGGTCTGAAGAAGTGCACTATATAGGGAATAGTGTGTAAATTGGGACTATTTTACCATTTTTGTTCTATCTCCATCTCTTGATATTTAGTGCCTTATGTTCGCTGTAGACAAGTCATTTTCAGATGGTTTTCTATAACGCGCATCTTCAACTAATCTGGTTCAGGTTGTTTTTACCCTGCCTGCCTTCTGAGATCAGAACTGGTTCATTTATCAGATGAACTGACATATATATATATATATATATATATATCTGATATACTGTGTGTGTATATAAATATATATTTACTGTATATCTGAAATACTGTATATATATATATATATATCTGATATACTGTATATATATATATATATATATATATATATATATATATATATATATGATATACTGTATGTATATCTACCCACAGCAGCATATTACATTACTTCCTCTTATCTTATATCTAATATTTCCTCTCATTTCTGCGACTCGTCATGGGTCCCACTGGGTTCTGTGATGTGTGTCCTTTACAGATGGAGCTGATGAAATCAAATGATTATATTTAGCCCGTACTGCACTGCCTGCTGCCTGATTCCTCTGCTCGTTCTGTGAATGTGTGTTCTGTGAATGTGTGTTCTGTGAATGTGTGTTCTGTGAATGTGTGTTCTGTGCTGTTTAACAGCGTCAAGGTGTTTGAAACAAATTCCTACTAGCCGCATGTATGAAGCATCTCCGAGTCTGAGATCTAGGATCAGTTTTCCCTTTTAAAATCTCACAATGAACAAGGGAGAACCTGATCCTAGATGAGCACTCCTACTCTGAGACACTTAGCCGCCCCTGTTCTGTGTGGTAGGATGTATACACATATGATTTACACTGAGTGGACAAAACATTATGAACACCTGCTCTTGCCATAGTCAATTCAGGTGAAAGCTATGATCCCTTATTGATGTCACTTGTTAAATCCACTACAATCAGCATAGATGAAGAGGAGGAGTCAGTAGATATGGGAGTTTATCAAAATTGGATTTGTTTTAGAATTCTTTGTGGATCTGTGTAATCTGATGGAAATATGTGTCTCTAATATGGTCATACATTGGACAGGAGGTTAGGAAGTGCAGCTCAGTTTCCACCTCATCCCTTGGCAGCAGCACTGTAGACTACTTCGTCACTGACCTAAACCCAGAGTCTCTCAGAGCCTTCACAGTCAGCCCACTGACACCTCTCTCAGAGCCTTCAGTCAGACCACTAACACCTCTCTCAGAGCCTTCAGTCAGCCCACTAACACCTCTCTCAGAGCCTTCAGTCAGCCCACTAACACCTCTCTGAGCCTTCACAGTCAGCCCACTAACACCTCTCTCAGAGCCTTCACAGTCAGCCCACTGACACCTCTCTCAGAGCCTTCAGTCAGCCCACTAACACCTCTCTCAGAGCCTTCAGTCAGCCCACTAACACCTCTCTCAGAGCCTTCAGTCAGCCCACTAACACCTCTATCAGAGCCTTCAGTCAGCCCACTAACACCTCTCTCAGAGCCTTCAGTCAGCCCACTAACACCTCTCTCAGAGCCTTCAGTCAGCCCACTAACACCTCTCTCAGAGCCTTCACAGTCAGCCCACTAACACCTCTCTCAGAGCCTTCATAGTCAGCCCACTAACACCTCTCTCAGAGCCTTCACAGTCAGCCCACTAACACCTCTCTCAGAGCCTTCATAGTCAGCCCACTAACACCTCTCTCAGACTACAGTCAAATCAAAGTGTATCTGAGAGGAGCGGATGGAGTGAGAACAGTACAGACATCTGCCAAAAAATACAACTTTTTAGCCTTAACATTCTCCTTCAGCAATGAAGGTGTCAATGTGGCTGTTTGGAACATAAACTTTACATTTGACAGATTAGCCTCCTTGGCTAATATAAAGAAGCATAAGAGCAAACCAGAAATAACAGATAATGAAAAATGGTTTGATAATGATTACAAACATTTAAAAAAGTAAATGAGAAATCAAAAACACAGAGAACCAGACAACAAAAATATAGGCCTTCAATATGGGGAAACACTGAAGCAATACAAACACACCCTAAGCACAAAGGAACTGAACATTAGAAATCAATTGGATGGAATTGAATCAAACAACTACTGGGAGAATTGGAATAAATGAAACAAACCTCATCATGAGGGATCAGCTATCCAAAATGGGGATATGCAGAGAAATCACTTTGCAAACCTCTACAGTGATATAACAAAGAGCCCAGAACAAAAAGATATACAAGAAAAATTACAAATCCTTGAATCAGCAGTCAAAGACTATCAGAATCCTGTGGCTACCCCAGTTACAGTCAAAGACTATCAGAATCCTGTGGCTACCCCAGTTACAGTCAAAGACTATCAGAATCCTGTGGCTACCCCAGTTACAGTCAAAGACTATCAGAATCCTGTGGCTACCCCAGTTACAGTCAAAGACTATCAGAATCCTGTGGCTACCCCAGTTACAGTCAAAGACTATCAGAATCCTGTGGCTACCCCAGTTACAGTCAAAGACTATCAGAATCCTGTGGCTACCCCAGTTACAGTCAAAGACTATCAGAATCCTGTGGCTACCCCAGTTACAGTCAAAGACTATCAGAATCCTGTGGCTACCCCAGTTACAGGAGAAGACTATCAGAATCCTGTGGCTACCCCAGTTACAGGAGAAGACTATCAGAATCCTGTGGCTACCCCAGTTACAGGAGAAGACTATCAGAATCCTGTGGCTACCCCAGTTACAGGAGAAGACTATCAGAATCCTGTGGCTACCCCAGTTACAGTCAAAGACTATCAGAATCCTGTGGCTACCCCAGTTACAGGAGAAGACTATCAGAATCCTGTGGCTACCCCAGTTACAGGAGAAGACTATCAGAATCCTGTGGCTACCCCAGTTACAGGAGAAGACTATCAGAATCCTGTGGCTACCCCAGTTACAGGAGAAGACTATCAGAATCCTGTGGCTACCCCAGTTACAGGAGAAGACTATCAGAATCCTGTGGATACACCAATTACAGAAGAAGAATTATTGGAAAAACTATGCAGTCTCCAACCCAAAATGGCCTGTGGTGCTGATGGTATTTTAAATAATATAATAATAATATAAGCCATTTAGCAGACGCTTTTATCCAAAGCGACTTACAGTCATGTGTGCATACATTCTACGTATGGGTGGTCCCGGGGATCGAACCCACTACCCTGGCGTTACAAGCGCCATGCTCTACCAACTGAGCTACAGAAGGACCAATGAAATGATCAAATATACAGACCACAAATTCAAATTGGCTATACTCAAACTCTTCAACATTATCCTCACTGCAGGTATTTTCCCCGATATTTGTAACCGGGGATTGATCACACCAATCTATAAAAATGGAGACCACATTTACACCCTCCACACTCTAATTGACAAACAAGTCAACCAAAACAAAGGCAAAATCTACTCATGTTTTGTAGATTTCAAGAAAGCGTTTGATTCAATTTGGCACGCAGGTCTTTTGTAAATAAAATAATAGAAAGTAGTATTGGAGGGAAAACATGTATTTATTTATTTTACCTTTATTTAACTTGGCAAGTCAGTTAAGAACAAATTATTATTTTCAATGATGGCCTTGGAACAGTGGGTTAACTGCCTGTTCAGGGGCAGAACGACAGATTTGTACCTTGTCAGCTCAGGGATTTGAACTTGCAACCTTCCGGTTACTAGTCCAACGCACTAAACACTAGGCTACCCTGCCGCCCTGATGTTATTAAATCAATGTACATTAAAAACAAATGTATGGTTAAAATTGGCAGCAAGCAAACAGACTTCTTCTTTCAGGGACGGGGAGTGAAACAGGGCTGCCCAATAAGTCCACCACTATTTAACATCTACATTAATGAATTGGCAAAAACATTAGAAGAATCGGCAGCACCTGGTATCACCCTACACAACACTGAAATCAAGTGTCTGCTGTAGACAGATGACCTGGTGCTGCTGTCTCCCACTAAAGAGGGGTTACAGCAGCACCTAGATCGTCTTCACAGGTTCTGTCAGACCTGGGCTCTGACCGTTAACCACAGGTTCTGTCAGACCTGGGCTCTGACCGTTAACCACAGGTTCTGTCAGACCTGGGCTCTGACCGTTAATCACAGGTTCTGTCAGACCTGGGCTCTGACCGTTAACCACAGGTTCTGTCAGACCTGGGCTCTGACCGTTAACCACAGGTTCTGTCAGACCTGGGCTCTGACCGTTAATCAGAGGTTCTGTCAGACCTGGGCTCTGACCGGTAACCACAGGTTTTGTCAGACCTGGGCTCACCTGGGCTCTGACCGTTAATCACAGGTTCTGTCAGACCTGGGCTCACCTGGGCTCTGACCATTAACCACAGGTTCTGTCAGATCTGGGTTCTGACGGTTAACCAGACCTGGGCTCTGACCGTTAATCACAGGTTCTGTCAGACCTGGGCTCTGACCGTTAATCACAGGTTCTGTCAGACCTGGGCTCTGACCGTTAACCACAGGTTCTGTCAGACCTGGGCTCTGACCGTTAACCAGAGGTTCTGTCAGACCTGGGCTCTGACCGTTAACCACAGGTTCTGTCAGACCTGGGCTCTGACCGTTAACCACAGGTTCTGTCAGACCTGGGCTCTGACCGTTAACCACAGGTTCTGTCAGACCTGGGCTCTGACCGTTAATCAGAGGTTCTGTCAGACCTGGGCTCTGACCGGTAACCACAGGTTTTGTCAGACCTGGGCTCACCTGGGCTCTGACCATTAACCACAGGTTCTGTCAGATCTGGGTTCTGACGGTTAACCAGACCTGGGCTCTGACCGTTAATCACAGGTTCTGTCAGACCTGGACACACCAAAAACGACACATATTTAGGACTAAATACCAGCAACAGAGATAGCTCATTCACAGCCATGTGAAAGCTAAGAGACAAAGCAAGAAGAGCATTCTATGCCATTAAAAGGAACATTAGAATCTAAATTCCAATTACAATCTGGCTCAAAATGTTCCAATCAGTTCTAGAACCAGTTGCTCTATATGGCAGTGAAGTACGTGGTCCACTCTAACAATGCATTTACCAAATGGGACAAATATCCAATGGAAATACTGCATGCAGAGTTTTGCAAGACTGTATTGCAAGTGCAAAGAAAAACTCCAAATAAGGCATGTAGAGCAGAATGGGGCCAAAACGCCCTCCTCATTCAAATAGAAAAAAGAGCCATCACATTTTACAACCATCTAAAAACAAGTGACCTCAAAACATTCCATCACACAGCTCTACAATGTCAAGAGATGAAACGAGTCCCCTCAGTCAGCTGGTTCTGAGGCTCAGTTCACTAACCCAAACCAACCCCATAGAGCCTCAGGACAGCACTCAGCCAGCTGGTTCTGAGGCTCAGTTCACTAACCCAAACCAACCCCATAGAGCCTCAGGACAGCAGTCAGCCAGCTGGTTCTGAGGCTGTTCACCAACCCCATAGAGTCTCAGGACAGCAGTCAGCCAGGCTGGTTCAGGCTTCACTAACCCAAACCAACCCCATAGAGCCTCAGGACAGCAGTCAGCCAGCTGGTTCTGAGGCTCAGTTCACTAACCCAAACCAACCCCATAGAGCCTCAGGACAGCAGTCAGCCAGCTGGTTCTGAGGCTCAGTTCACTAACCCAAACCAACCCCATAGAGCCTCAGGACAGCAGTCAGCCAGCTGGTTCTGAGGCTCAGTTCACTAACCCAAACCAACCCCATAGAGCCTCAGGACAGCAGTCAGCCAGCAGTGGTGGTCTGAGGCTCAGTTCTGACTAACCCAAACCAACCCCATAGAGCCTCAGAGACAGCAGTCAGCCAGCTGGTTCTGAGGCTCAGTTCACTAACCCAAACCAACCCCATAGAGCCTCAGGACAGCAGTCAGCCAGCTGGTTCTGAGGCTCAGTTCACTAACCCAAACCAACCCCATAGAGGACAGCTGGTTCTGAGGCTCAGTTCACTAACCCAAACCAACCCCATAGAGCCTCAGGACAGCAGTCAGCCAGCTGGTTCTGAGGCTCAGTTCACTAACCCAAACCAACCCCATAGAGCCTCAGGACAGCAGTCAGCCAGCTGGTTCTGAGGCTCAGTTCACTAACCCAAACCAACCCCATAGAGCCTCAGGACAGCACTCAGCCAGCTGGGTTCTGAGGCTCAGTTCACTAACCCAAACCAACCCCATAGAGCCTCAGGACAGCAGTCAGCCAGCTGACAGCACTCCCATAGAGCCTCAGCAGCAGCTGGTTCTGAGGCTCAGTTCACTAACCCAAACCAACCCCATAGAGCCTCAGGACAGCAGTCAGCCAGCTGGTTCTGAGGCTCAGTTCACCAACCC